>NW_018252802.1:250121-259035 GCF_001263595.1 Phalaenopsis equestris
TGTTCACATAGTGTGAAGATCAGGGCAGGGCGTGCTAATCCACTAGTAGTCTCACCCAAAGCAATAGAATGAGTGTTTCTATAAACAATAGAGGCCACATCTATCCTTTCCATCTCCTAGATACAGAAGTTTAGGATGGCTCTATCCTTTGTAACCTTGCTATGATGATTTGTTGGTATCATTCTAGTAGATATAAAGTAGTGTCAGGCCTTAGATACTACATTTAACATAGAAAGAGGGAAGGTTACCTTAACATTATTCTTCACCTTCCAAGCTCCTCTTCCATCAGTATGAAAAGAAATAACTTCATCTAAGGCCTCATTTGTAGAAGGAAATGATTTGTACTAATAGCTATATATGTCCTCCAACTGATAAAATTAATTAATTCTTCTTGGAGTAAATTCCACCATTTTCCACGAACAAAAATGAAGTCCTCAAAAGATTCCTCAAAAGTTTCCTTAAAGTTGACATAGAACTCCATCACTATACCAATAATAGCCTCGATAGTAGAGTAACAAAATATCTCCCACTGCCAAAAAATCTCCCACTGCCGAGCAATGATTAATCTTTCGATTTCTCCACCTGGATTTTTAAATGATCAATCCAGAATTACTTTCTTAGTTGCAAGCAGACTAATGAAACAAAAGTTAGCCTTGTAGTTGACAAACTTTTGATCATCAAAATCCACCTTTCTCTTTCCATTGCTTATTCTCGGTGCCATGGTAATCTAAGAAAATTTCATAAAATCCAAATAAATTTCCAAAAATTCTGAAAATCACAATGTGGAACGTTTTAAACTTAAATCTACTAAGTAAGAGTTCTTCACCAAAGGATTTTCTCAAAATCTTCTAAAAAATTTCAAAATTATCGTGAAATTTTAAAGGGACTGGGCACTTTCGGGTCAAGGGCGTTGGGGCGCCCATGCTAGCTTCGTCGGTGCCAGTGCCAAAATTTTATATTTTTTCAATTTTTGCAATTTCAATTTTCTGTCAATTCACTCCAAAGTCTAATTATTCTTTTTAAACACTAATATTCATCCTAAAATAATTCACAAACAAGCATTTTCATAAACAACACCAAACTAACTTTTATATATGAAAATCCACATTTTTACAAAATACACATTTCTAATTACACTCACACATACATAAAGCAAACTGATTATAATTCAGCGTCGAAATCAAGCCACTACACTAGAACGATGACACATAACTACACACACAATTAAAGTTATAAGAGTTCTAAAGCAAGGTAAATCCAACACAATCACATTTAAAACATAATTAATTTAAAATAGTAGAGAGTCCAAATTCTATAATTACTCTGCTTCATCTTCAGTACTTTCTCCTCCTCTTATATCTCCCATAGACTGGTAGTGGACGTACAAATTGTAGAAAGGTCGGTACGGGAATTGATCAGTGGAATTTTCATTGACACATCCATTTTTCTTGAACATCTGCACCAAACTTGCATCAATTGTTCCAGTATGATCAACGCTCTCCTTCATCCTCCAATCTAAGTGATCAAAAAAGTAGATAAGATTTCCTATTGCATTCATAATACTCTGAAGTTCTCTTTCAATTTTCTTCATTTTCTTCTCCAAATCTATTGAACTTCCAACTGCATAGAGCATTAATGGAATTGAAGCATGTGATGAATGATCCAAGATAATATCCAATGTTTCATTTCCATTCCCAATATAGTTTTCCTCAATGGGAATCTTGGGCTCCCAAGATAATAATACTTTCTCCCAACTTTCATATGGAACTTGAGATTGACTGCAAAGTAGGAAAATTGTAGAAGGATGCCCCAATCCATATATAGACCTATTCATAATAATTCCCATAGTAGATTTGAAAATAATTAATCCCACATTAATGGGCTTTTTCATTTGAATGCAATAGTTTAAAATTGCACTTTCTTTTTTAACTCTACTAATCTTCATGATAGGGAGTAATTTTGCAGAGATGAAGAAATGCCATTGTTTAGATATTGCATTAAGCAATGAAGCAGAGAAACTAACGTATCCCTCATCTCTGATTTCCCAATTATCATTTTCATATGCAGAAATGGGTGTACATCTTGCATCATATCTATCGTTGGGATAAAATTTGTATAATGACAGATTGACAAACTTTCTATCATATACAAATCATTAATTCGAGGTGGAGTAAATGGTATAACCTTACCTCGAACAAAGATGACTCCTTGGGTAATTCCATGTAAGTTAGCATAGAATTCCTTTACCACTGGTACAACAACTGCAGCGGTAGTGTAGCATAGAACTTCCCAATGTCTCTATACTATAATTTTCTCAATCTGTGAATTTGGATTACTCAATCCATGATTGACAAAGCTTCTCTCCTTGATAAGTCTCTTCTTCGTGATGAATTTGTCGTATAATCTCTATGCATCAAAACTGATAAACTTTCTTCTATTGAAAACTCCATACCTTGAAGTATTTATAGAATTAGAAGCCATGAATTTTGAAATTTGGAAGTTTCTGGTCGTCCAAGGCAGTTTTCAGGCCTTTAAAAACACCTCTATGCTATTATTTCTGAGTACAATCCCGCCAAAGTCCGCTAAATTCATCTTGAATCATAGAAACTACTCAGGATGCTGTCGACACAACCGATGAAGTTGTCGGCGCCCATTCTGGTGTCGTCGGCACCAGAGGCCAATGTTGTGTCGCTTCTTTTTTTTTGTTCAATTCAATTCCAAATTTTCTTTCAATACTAATATTTTTATTAATTTATGATATATAAAATTGTGTAGGATTTAAAAATATTATTATTTCCTAATATATGAAACACTTATTAAAAAAAATAATATATATATATATATATATATATGGGTTGTCTCTTACAAAGCGCTTGGTTTAACATCGTCAGCCCGACGTACCATTGTTTAATCATGATTACTCAATATCAAAATTTCTTAAAATTGTGGCATGTTCCCTTCGTAATAGTGTTTCAATCGATGCTCATTAACTTTAAATATCTTTCTACTTTTAGGATTTTTAATAACTAAAGTTCCATAATGATAGACTTTAATCACATTGAATGGTCCTAACCATCTAGATTTTAGTTTTCCTAGAAATAATCTTAATCTAGTACTATATAATAAAACTTCTTGTCTAGGTTTAAATTTCTTTTTTATAATCTTCCAATCATGCTATATTTTCATTTTCTCTTTATGGATTTTTGCATTATCATATGCTTCATTTTTAACCTCCTCAGTTCACTGAGTTGCAATAATCTTTTCTCACCAACATCTTTTAGATTAAAATTAAATTCCTTAATAGCTCAAAATGCTTTATGTTCTAATTCTACTGGTAAGCGACATGTTTTTCAAAAAATAAGTCTATATGGGAACATTCTAATAGGAGTTTTATAAGCAAACATGTATGCCCATAGTGCAGTATCTAATCTAGCAGACCAATCCAATTTATAGAGATTTACAACTTTTTCTAAAATTCGTTTTATTTCATGATTTCATATCTCTGCTAGACCGCTCGTTTGGGGATGATAAGCAGTAGAGAATCTATGCATAATATCATATTTTTAAATCAATTTCTCGATTCTCTTATTCCTAAAATGGGATCCTCCATCCGTAATAGTTACTCCCGGCATTCCATATCTTGTAAAAATATTTTAATTTAAAAAATTTGAAACACTCTGAGCATCACATTTAGGTACAAAAATAGCTTCAATCCATTTAGAGATATAATCAACAACAAGTAATATATATAAATTTTCAAATGAAAGCATAAATGGTCGCATAAAATCTAATCCCCACACATAAAAAATTTCAACTTCCAATGCGTAATTTAGAGGCATTTCATCTCTTCTAAAAATATTTCCTACTCATTGATATCAATCGCATGTTTTAATATAATCATTAACATCTCTAAAAAGAGTAGACAAATTAAATCTAGCTTGCAAAATTTTATGTGCAGTTTTATTTGTTCCAAACTGTCCTCCAAATTCAGAATCATGACATCTTTCAATTATTTGTTGAGTTTCTTCGTAAGACACACCTTCTAATAATTAGATCTTTACACTATTTATATAAATATGGGTCATCCAAAAAATAGAATTTTAAATCATAAATAAATTTTTTTAATTGTTGATTCTTAACGTCTGGTGATAGAATATCGCTCACAATATAATTCACTGTATTAGCATACCACGGTATATTCACTACATCATTATTATATAATTGTTCATCAGGGGAAAGTTTCCAAAATTTCATTTACAAAATTAGTTAATATTTCTTGTTCTAGTCTAGATAAATGATCAGCTATTTGATTACTATTTCCCTTTCTTTCAACTACCATAAAATCAAACTCTTGTAGTAGAAGTATCCATCTAATTAATCTTGGTTTAACATCCTTCTTTTGCTTCAAATATTTGATAGCAAAATGATCCATATGCACTATACATTTAGCTCAAATTAAGTATGGTCTAAACTTAACAAATCAAAGGCGTAGACTATAGCTAATAACTCTCTTTCAATAATAATGTAATTAATTTGAGCATTATTTAGAGTTTTACTGGCATTATATTACTTTAAAAACATTGTTGTGCCTTTGTACTAAAACAACTCCCATAGCATAATCACTAGCATCACATATTATTTTAAATGGTTTCTCCCAATCAGGTGGAACTATTATAGGTGCAGTAGTTAATTTTTCTTTTAACAGTCCAAATGCTTTTATGCATTTCTCATTAAAATCAAACTTTGTATATTTTTCTAAAAGTTGGCATAATTACTTAGTTATTTGTGAAAAATTTTTTATATAACGCCTGTAGAAATCAGCATGTCCTAGAAAAATTCTTTCCCCTCTAACCATAGTAGGAAGTGGTAATTTCTCAATAACTTGAATTTTTGCAGGATCTACTTCCATGCCTTTTTCAGAAATTTTATGCCCAAGTACAATTCCTCCTGCAACCATAAATTAACATTTTTTCCAATTTAGTACTAGGTTGATTTTGTCACTCCAGAAATTTTTCTAAATTATTTAAACATAATACAAATGAGGTCCCGAATACCCAAATATAAAAAAAATCATCCATGAATACTTCCATTCCATGTTTCGAATACAAAAAAAAAATCATCCATGAATACTTCCATTCCATGTTCAATTAAATTACTAAAAATTGACATCATACATTTTTAAAATGTCACAGGTGCGTTATATAGTCCAAAAGGCATTCTACGGAAAGAAAACGTTCCATAAGGGCTTGTAAATGTTGTTTTCTCTTGATCCTTAAGAGCAATTGGAATTTGGTAATACCCGGTATATCCATCTAGAAAGCAGTAATATTTGTTTCCAGCCAATCTATCCATCATTTGGTCTAGAAAGGGTAAAAGAAAGTGATCGTTCCTGGTGGTCATGTTTAATTTTCTATAGTCTATACAAATTCACCAACCAGTAACTCGTCTTATCGAAATTAATTCATTTTTCTCATTTACTTGAATTGTCACTCCTCCTTTCTTTGGAACACATGGAACTAGACTTACCCAAGCACTCTCTAAATAGAATATATAATTTCAACATCTAACCATTTTAAGATTTATTTTTAACAACTTCTTTCATTATTGGGTTTAATCTCCTCTGAGGATTAGCTTTAGCTTTATATTGTTCATCTAATAGAATTCTGTGCATACAAATTGAAAGACTAATTCTTATAATATCTGCTAAAGTCCATCCAAATCTTTCTCATATCTTTTCAATATTTCAATTAATTTTTGTTCTTAAATTTCAGTTAAATCAGAAGATACAATAACATGCAATGAAGATGAATCTCCTAAAAAAACATATTTTAAATGGGCATGTAATACTTTCAGTTCAAGTTCAGGTGGTTTAATACTTGAAGGAATAAGATTTTTATTATCATTTTCCAACAAGTCTAAAGTTTCAAATTTGTCCTGAACATAATCTAAGTTCTCTTCTTTTATTTCATTCTTATTCTCACAATACTCTTCTTGCCTTAATTTTTCTTCAAACATTTCCTTAAATTGCTCATTACTCAGATAATCAATAACTTCCATCCTAAAACATTCATTATCTTTTTCTATTGCAGGATATTTCATACCTTTTGTAATATTAAATGTTACTTCTTGATTATTGACTCTTAATATTAATTCTCCTTTTTGTACATCTATCATAACTCTCTCTGTTGCAAGAATTGGTATCCCCAAAATAATAGGAATCTCTGTATCTTCCTCTATATCTAATACGATAAAGTCTACAGGAAAAATAAACACTAATACATCTTCATAACTCATTTAGGATAAGTTATTGATCGATCAACTAACTGAAGAGTTATAGTAGTAGGGGAAATCTCTCGTAAATCTAAACGTTTAAAAATAGATGGAGGCATAAGATTGATACTCGCTCGTAAATCAATAAGGCATTTCCAAAAAACTTTTCACCAATAGCACAAGGTATAGTAAAACTACCAGGGTCTTTTAACTTTTCAGGAAGCTTTTTCTGAATAATAGTGCTACACTCTTCACTGAGTGCAACAGTCTAATGATCTGAAAACTTCCTTTTCTTGTTTAGTGTATCCTTCATAAATTTCACATAATTTGGCATTTGTTCCAAAGCCTCAATGAAAGGAATATTTATCGTTAAACTTTTAAGGATTTCCAAAAATTTTGTAAATTATTTATCTTTATTCTTCTGCTTCAATCGTTGAGAAAACGAAGGTAGTGGTTTTTTTAAAGGAACTTGTATTGGTTCATTTTCATTATGATCGCAATCTCTTCCTTCTCCTCCTCAACTTTAGTTTCTCTTTGGATTCTTGTTTTTACTTATTTTCCATTTCGTAATTGAATATCTTTAGTTTGCTCCTTATTTTGATCTTTTGTATTAGCTTCCACAGAACTCGGAAGAATTCCTGAAGGTCTGCTACTAAGTCCAGTAGCAATATGTCCTAATTGATTTTTAATATTTCTTATAGCAGCCCCTTGATTTTGTATTTGATTTTCCATGTTCAACATTACTTCCTCATCGTCAACTTCTTTTCCTTAACTTGTGGGTTAGGGTTAGAGTTAAATCCAGGAGGATAATAAGGTGATAGTTAGGATTTCCTTTGTTGTTTGAATGTCTTAAGGGATTCACCGAATTGTTATAATTATTTAAACTAAAATTAGGGTGATTTTTCCATCCAGGGTTATAACAATTAAAATATGGATTATTATTTTGATTATTTATAACATTGAAAGTTCCATAAATGATTTAGTATCAATTATCTGTCCTAGTAAATTTTCCTCTAATACTGGTGGTATTTGAGAATAGTTCACTCCAATTTGGTCAATCTTTTTTGATATAGTGGCAATTTGAGAAGCTAAAATAGACATTGCATTAGAATCATGAATAATAGCTATTCTCTTAGGATTTACCCGTTCAGAGGGCCATTGAAAATTCTTAGTAGCTTTTTCCTCTACTAAAGAGTATGCTTCATCAAAAGGTTTTGACATTAGCATCTATAATAGATCTAAGTGATCCTACTAATCCATTGTAAAAAGTTTGAATTATTAATCAATTTGGTAAAGCATGGTGTGGACATTTCATAAGGAGATCTTTAAATATTTCCCAAGCTTCATATATCAAAGCCCTTTCAAACTAAAAAAAAAGATGTAATATCATTTCTAAGCTTAGCAGTTTTCAAGGGTGGAAAATATTTAGCCAAAAATTTTTGTGAAAGTTCTCCCCAAGTTCTGATAGACCAAGCTTTAGCTTTATCCCTTAACGAAAAAGAAAAAATTCTAAGTTAACAACATCATTAGATACTTCATCATATTTAAAAGTAGCAATATTTCAAGAACTAGTAAGATGTAAGTTAGGATCTTCAGTAGGTGTTCCTCCAAACTGGTTATTTTGTACCATTTGGATAATAACAGGTTTAAGCTCAAATGAATTAGCAGCAACATCAAGATTTTGAATAGTCAAGTGAAGTTCATCTATTGTTTTTTGTTAATTTTTATTTATTTGATTATCTAAGTTATTCGCCATTTTATTCAAATTTTTAATCTCTTTTTATTGTTTTTGAATTTTTCTAATAGTACGTTCTAATTTTGAATCGTAAGATACTAAACATTCAGATCCAATATTTCGCATAAAAAAATATAACAAGCAAAGAACAATTTCTTAAAAATACTCCTAAGTATATATATATTCTTTTATGTAAGGAGCAGAGCTCCAATTCATTAAGAAAAAGAAAAAATTCTAAGTTAACAACATCATTAGATACTTCATCATATTTAAAAGTAGCAATTTTAAAAATAACAATATTTCAAGAACTAGTAAGATGTAAGTTAGGATCTTCAGTAGGTGTTCCTCCAAACTGGTTATTTTGTACCATTTGGATAATAACAGGTTTAAGCTCAAATGAATTAGCAGCAACATCAGGATTTTGAATAGTCAAGTGAATTTCATCTATTGTAGGATTAACATAATCTTTTAATGGTTTTTGTTAATTTTTATTTATTTGATTATCTAAGTTATTCGCCATTTTATTCAAATTTTTAATCTCTTTTTATTGTTTTTGAATTTTTCTAATAGTACGTTCTAATTCTAAATCGTAAGATACTAAACATTCAGATCCAATATTTCGCATAAAAAAATATAACAAGCAAAGAACAATTTCTTAAAAATACTCCTAAGTATATATATATTCTTTTATGTAAGGAGCAGAGCTCCAATTCATTAAAGAAACCAAAAAAAAATACAAAGGGGAAGAAAAAGAAAAAAGGTGACAGGAGAGGGCCTTTATAAAGGAAGGCAACCTCTCAAGCCCACTACAGGTGTTGTTGATATAAGGGAGAGGCAACAAGTCACTGGATAAAAGAAAGTCCAGTGAGGGGGAATCCTTCTGCTCACTAAAGGTTCTTCTGTATAGAG
>NW_018252802.1:259434-299707 GCF_001263595.1 Phalaenopsis equestris
ATATATATATATATTGGCTTTTTGGTTTTATTATTTATTACTTTTTATATTTTACATTTATCGCTAAATTTTCTAATTTACTAAATCTATTTAATTTACCGTTACCTTTCCCGACAACGGCGCCAAAAACTTGATCCCGATGATACAATTGTGTAAAATATATAAAGTTGAATCTGCTTTTCAACGGTGCTAAAAACTTGATGCGTTGTTTTATTAATAAGAAATTTAAGCAATTTATGTAGGGATTCTATGCAAGTGTACATATCATTGTCAAGTAATATAAGACTTTCTCTTTAAGCCCCAAATATCGATCCCACAAGGAAGGTTTAAATTTGAAGTGATAAATTAACTAGGAAATTCACAACAATAAAATAAAATTATTGTCACTAATTTCAAATATTTGATGTACTATCAGAACTAAATTATTAACTACTAGCAAAGCTGAAATGCAAAGTTTAAACAGTAACTACCAAACATGTTTATGTGATGAAGTTATCTAATACAAAATAACATCTTTCCCACTATAATGAGTTTTTGGTAAAATGAGATGAGATAAATGGTTTAAATCTGTATTGTGCTAAATAAGAGCAATTTATATCTTTACCCCGATTCAGTGTTATAGAGAATCATTGGCTAATCTCAGGTTTAGTCCCTAAATCCGTGGTTAGGCTAGGAGGATACTGGCTCTCACTCTAGAGCTCCCCTTCCCTTCCCTTGAAGGCTAACACTTGCTTTAGTTCTTAAAAACTAAGAAAAAATTAAGGATTTTAGTCTCTCATCCTAAAATATTCAATTCTACGATCAACAATGTATATTTCCCTATTTATTTGTACTTAATTCCATGAACAAAATACTGCTCCATGGAGTTAAATGTGATTCTCACTCCATTATATAACTTATACTCCATTTCCCAATTCATATGTTTCATAACATATTTTGACATTTCAATTGGTCAGATCAAAAAGTAAATTAAGAACGGAGTTGAAAAACCATCACAATTTATTTTATATTTAAAATTGTCACATTCAAATTATCTCTTCATTTCACAACATCTTAGAGTAGGAGAAAAATAAAGAAAACTATTCAGACTTCAAGAGAAAGATACAACAAAACACAAATTTCTTATATAAAAGAAAGTTCATACAACAATAATAAACAAACAACACTTATCTGAAACTCTTTCTCAAAGCAAATTCCTTGTAGCCTCTCTTGGACTCTTTCTCCCTTTATAATACTCTTGATTCTCTCTTTTAAGATGTAAGGAAGAAGAAATCTCTCACTTATCTCCCTCTCAAATAACACTTAAAAAAGAATTCACACTTAAACTCACCACAAAACTCAAAACTCTAAATAAATAAATGACTAATGGACTCAAAGTGGTTGGGGGGCGGAAGAGAGATATTTCTGATCAAATTTTGCTTTAAATAGAGCCTAATGTCAGTTTTTCAATAGGTGCATCCAAAAACTCTTCAAAAAGCATCCAAATTCATCGAATCTTCTAAAAATTGGTCTTACACTGACATTCGCTTAGTTGATGCCCATTCTGAGACTGACATTGGCGCGATCGGCACTAGTGGCTTGTGAATTAATTCATTGTTCTTTGTCAAATGGAGCTGTCGGCGCTTCTCCTGGCATCGTCGACATTGAGTATTTTTTCAAAAACACCATTTTAACTCCAAATTCCATCCTTTTTTATTCCTTTTTGCTTCAAGTCCTAAAAATAAAAAACCTGCAATATAACATGAAAAATACCTTCCTTTAAAGCGCAATATCATTAAAAATAAGTATAAAATATAGGTCTAAAAATATATATATTTTTTATGCATCATGGTGTCATTACTTTGGTCACTTTGGCATGGCATGGTCAATTTTGGTGCATGGGTTCAATTTGGGTTAGATTATCTTGAAGTTTTTTTTGAGTTAGGCTAGCCATGACATTGAGCCCAAATAATTGATAAATTTTGTGTGGATGATTTTTATGAGGGGTTTATAACAGATTTGGTGTGTTTTTGAATTGATTTGGAGGTTCAATTTGAGGGATTTTGGGCATTTGATCTATTTGGGGATGTTGGGTTAGACTTGGGTTTAGGTTAGGTTAGAGTTGGCTTAAGTTCAAATTGAGAATTCAAAATGGTCTAGAGGAATGTTATGAAGAGTTATCAACATTAATTTGGAGCCAATTTTAGGAGTTGGGCATTCAATTTGGTGGAATTTTGACACATGGCTAAATTGGGGCAAATTTAGGAATTTTGGATTTGGGTTGAAATTGTGTGAAATTGAAGCTTGAAGAAGGTTAAATGGGGGTTTAATTTGGTGTGTGGAGATGTTTCAAAGAGTTTATAATGCATAGTTAGGGCAATTGGGAAGATTTACGGGTTCAATTGTGTGGGATTTTGGTTTTAGGCCAAATTGGGGCTTTTTGATTTGGGTTAAAATTGGACTCAAATTTAGGTCAATTGGACCTGGATTTTATTTGAATTGAGTTTTATCATGATGAATTTTAATTTAGAATTGAAATTGGGCGGAAATTGGGGTCAAATTTATGGACATCTAGGGTGAATTTGGGAAAATTGAGCGTTTAAGAGCAATTTGGGGCTTTTGGTCAAAGTTGGTCAAATTAATCAAATTAGGTTTAATTGAAGGTCCCAATTGGTTTTAGGGACATTTGAGATCATTTTGAGGGTTTTGGGAAAGTTTGGGCCACTATGGGTATTTTTGTAATTTTGACAAATTAAATGGTACATTGACAATTTTGGCAAATTTGGGAAGTTTTGGGCAAACAAATTAAATGGTACTTTGACAATTTTGGCAAATTTGGGAAGTTTTGGGCAATTTAGGTAGTTTCAAATGGTTTGAGATGATTTTTGGACAAACTTGGGTAGTTTGGGTATTTTTTATAATTTTATTCAAATTTGGGGTTTGGGGGTATTTTAGTAAGTTGGGTAGATTTTGGGGCAAAAGGCTAAGTTTGGTATTTTGGTGAAAGTGGGGTGCCAACCACCTTTATTGAGCCATAGACCAATGGAATCTCCATTTGGGTCCTCTATGTATTGGTCATGGCTAGACACTAGCCTAGGGTTAGTGGCTCTAGGGGACCATCTACATGAGTTTTCCAAAAGTTCAAGGGATCAAATTCAACAAGCTTGGGTTTAGGGTTGTGAGTGAATGTGAGTGAAAGTAAGTGTAAGTGAGTAGACTAGCTTTAGACCAGCACCCAGGGTCAACCCGCGGGCCAATCCTATGGGGACACCTCTTGAGCTCCCCCATATTGACCCCACCTACCAAGTGCTAGAGGTCATGACCAATATGTGGAACTTCAAGTTGAGCAGAGAAGAGTTTAGAATTTCTAATGGTGAGGGTTCTTTTCTAGTCCTCTAGGAATAGTCAACAAAAAAGTCCTATGGCTACACTCTAGGCTACTAAAGAGGAAAAACTGGTCCTCAACCAAAGTGAGGTCAACAAATGGACCCCTAATATGTGTGGTGTGCCAAACAAGCACATTGCACGTATTTGCGTTGACCGATGAGATGAACAAAACCAACACAAGCTTCTAAGTCAATAAACCTAGAATGAAGTGTGGAATTGAGTGACAGTTGTTTCTACTATGGAGTAAAAGATACTCTCGATGGGGGAAAAGAAAGTAGGTTTCAGGGGCAATCTTCAGGCAAACTGGTAGTCCTAACGAAAACTCGATTCAAATTTAATATATCAAAGAAAGTTTGGATTTTAATTTAAAATTTTAAGAAAGTAAAATTATGCACAAGGAAACAGGATTGAGTGGAAAACACAAGCGCAAAAAAAGGGAATAGGGCGTCAGGGCCTACACCAAAAGTGAGGATGGGAATAGGACGTCTAAGCCTACTCTGAAGGTGGAGATGGGAATAGGACGTCTGAGCCTACTCCAAATGCAAAGATGGGAATAGGGCGTCTAAGACTACCCCAAAAACATAATCATGGGAATAGAGCATCCAAGCCTACTCCGATGGTGGAGATGGGAATAGGACGTCTGAGCCTAACTCGAAAGTAAGTATGGGAATATGATGTGTAAGCCTGCCCCGAAAGTGAGGATGGAAATAGGACGTCTAAGCCTACCCCAAATGTGAGTATGGGAATAAGACGTTTAGCCTACCCCAAATGTGAGGATGGGAATAGGATGTCTAAGCCTACCCGATAGTAAGGATAGGAATATGACGTCTAAGCCTGCCCCAAAAGTGCGGATGGGAATAGGATGTCTAAGCCTACCCTGAAAGTGCAGATGGGAATAGGATGTTTAAGCCTACCTCTAATGTGAGGATGGGAATGGCTTTAAAGCCTACCCTGATGTTAAGAATGAGAATAGAATGTCTAAGCCTACCCTAAAGGTGGAGATGGGAATAAGACGTCTGAGTCTACCCCGAAGGTGGAGATGGGAATAGTGCGTCCAAGCCTACTCTGATGGTGGAGATGAAAATAGGACGTCTGAGCAAACCCCAAAAGTCAGGATGAGAATATGAACTCTAAACCTATCTTGAAGGTGTAAATGGGAATGAGATATTTAACCCTCCCCCGAAAATAAGGATGGGAATAGGACGTCTAAGCCTAACCCAAAGATGTAAATGAGAATAGGACGTCTAAGCCTACCCATAAAGTGTAGATAAGAATAGAACGTCTAAGCCTACCCCAAAAGTGTAGATGGGAATAGGACGTCTAAGCCTACCCCAAAAGTGTAAAGATGGGAGTAGGGAGTCAAAGCCTACTCTGAAAGTGTAGAGATGGGAATAGGACATCTAAGCCTACCCCAAAACTGTAAAGATGGGAATAGGGCATCAAAGCCTACTCCAAAAGTGAAAAGATGGGAATATGACGTTTAAGCCTACCTTGAAAGTAAGGAAAAGTAGTGGAGCAGAAAGATTGAAGAAATCTGTGAGGCGTAAAACACTATGTGAGAATGTGGAGGAGTTGATGTAGACAAGGATAGTCATGCTACACAAGCAAAGAGAAAGAAACCTTGAACTCGAGAGAAACATATTCAAGAAAATTCATTTTCTTTTCTTATTGTCTTTATCAAATTTAATTATCAAAATATGTTTTCAAAATTTAATTTTTGTTGGTTGATTTTTTCAAAAGGATATTTTATTTAAATTTTTTTATCATCAATTTTTTTATTGTTTTGTTTTTTGTTCATCGTAATTTAGAACCAACGTATGGTTTTGCGGCTTTTTATCCATCGCACAAAAGGGCAATTTGATAAATATGTTGAAATCTGAAAGAAAACTTCATTAATATGCTTCAAACAGATATTATAGACTGAGTACATGCTGAAAGCATTAAAAGAGCCAATCATGTTGAATACATCTGAAACATCATATGCTGAGTACATATCATATATGCTGCTCTGACGCAGTACAAAATGTGAAAAAAAGCTGTTTGTCTGTCCTCTGTGGGATGAGCTCCTGATCAAGCTAACCTACTAAGCCACACTCTAGGGCAAGAATTTCTCTTTACGTGTTATTAGAGGTACAATCATCTAATAGCTCGTATGACTGTGGTTCCTTCAATTCTGGATATAATCGGAATCCATATGGCATCTTGTTGTCATCCATCCTTCTCAATGTAATGGAAACTCTGTGTCGTGGCAATCCAGGGATGCAGTGCTTTGCTAGATCGGCTCTGTTTCCCTTCAAAATTAGTACCGAACATATCGACAGCGGAATTGCAACTGATCCTCTAAACTCTTTGGGTCCGACAACATCGATTTCTTTTCCGAACAAAATGTCGCTTTTACTCATGAATGAGACTGTTCAGAAATGTTTGACAAAATTGTGCTGATCTATATGTGAGGGAATGTTGTCTCCCTCTTCATAAATGTTGATCATACAACTGTTTGGAATGCAGTTCGTTTGCAGCATGCTCCATTTGACCACCCTTTTTATCATCCACTTTATTGTGGGAGGCAATGTATCCACCTTGTCGTGTCTGAAGATCGCCGGGAGGTTCCCTTACCTATTCCTGGTGAAATTCTAGCAACAACCACATTGGATGGTTATCCTGCCTTTTTGACGCATCCACTTATGTGGTGTTGAATAAGTTCTTTCCATTAGAAAACCACCTCGACCTCTGTCTCTCAGATCGAATACGTAGTCAAGAATGCTTCTTTCTTCACTTTCAGAAAAGACACTGGTGTACAACTCCAGACCTTCCAGTATATTGACAAAATTTCCCTAAATTTCTTTGTAGAATTTAAATTCTCTCATCTTTAAGTTGCTCATCTTATCCAATTCTGCCATGGTAACCCTCTACGACCGTCGAGGCCACTCCCTCACTTCAATACCCGTAGGAATCTATGCCTGTGCTGTCTCTGTATCCAATGAGATGTATGATTCTCCAATCTAGCACTCGATAGTCTGAAATCCACTGTCTGTAGATGTGTACTCCTCCAGAGTGCTATAACGCTCTAAGTGGAGGACGTTACATTCTGGTCATTCCACAAATGCTCCTATGTCTGGTGTTTGTCTGGGGATCTTGGAGTTGCACATCAGGCAACCTGCACAAAGCTCATCTGAAATTACCAGTAATGTCGACTTTATAGCAAACTTGGACTCGTCCTCTATGGTAGGCAAACGAAGGAAGTCTATCTCATGCAAGGATCATAGATTTTCCCCTCAGGAATTGGGGTCAGTAAGTTTTTTCCCTCTTCCAGACATCTCTTTTCTTCCTTAAGAAGGCTCTGTGCTTCCGACGATTAGCTTTTGGATGTTGTGTTTTTCTAAGTGGTGCATCCAGCATTCTCTCATCATTAACACTAACTAGTTGTCCTATTAACATAATTATCTTGGACGGTAGGCGACTAGTCCCTTCCATCGAGTTTTGCTACGCTATCATTTTCTTTCTCTTCAGCGAGGAATCCTCTTTAGTGTTGATATTTAACAGCGACAATAGCCCTTCTTTCTCTCGATGACTGACCACATTAGGGGACCCTCATAGTCCACGTCGACTTGACCAAAGTTCAAGTCAAATTCTATGATGCCACCTTGAGATGCCCTTTCCTTGTTAAGTGCAAGATTCCAGCCATCCTTGAAAGCAAAGATCAGCTTCTATTCTGAATTTTTTTTTGCAGATGATAGAAAAAACATCAGTGCATTGAAATTTAGCAGGAACAAGAACAAAACATAACATATTTTTTTTGCAGATGATAGAAAAAACATCAGTGCGTTGAAATTTAGCGGGAACAAGAACAAAAAAAAACATTTATTAGAAGAATTTCTGTTTACATTTATTAGACAGAATTTTCATTTACACGGATGCGAAGATTATATATATATATATATATATATATATTATAGAGATGGGAGCAGCGATGTTTAGGGTTAGCTCTGGCATGCATGGAGATTTTGGCTTCCTACTTTTGCTGGTGAGATCCTTCCTTCGTACCTCATTACTTGGACACTTACTTTTTGCTATACCTCTGATTCCTTATTCATTTGTTGAAGCTATATTAGGTGGGGGGTGGTTCAGTCACTCCTTCCACAGAGTTGTTTCTACAAGGTTTTCACGACACTCTTAATGTCATAGGGGATTACACTTTCATTAAGAAATTGGGGAAAAAGAATGGTAAACTTGCGCTATTTGTCTATGAAGATGAAACTTTTATTCTTGCCTCCTCATTTCGTTTGGCTCTAGTTGGTAAATTTACTTATGACATACCTAAATTTGGGATAATTAGGAGAGAATTTGAAATGTTAAAGTTGAAAGGATGGTGGAAGGTTAGCATTATTGATGCTAAACATATCTTTGTACAATTAGATAATGATGAGGACTATACACGTCATTTTACAAAAAGGTTCATCTGGATTGAAAATAGCTTGATGAAATTTAGAAAATGGACTACTCACTTTGATCCTAAATCTGAGTTGCCTATTATACCGATTTGGATTCATTTTCTAGGGCTTAAACTACACCTTTTCAGCATAAAATTATTTTCTGGCTTGCTGCTGCCCACGGTAAGCCTTTGAAAATGGATCATGATACATTTACTTTATCAAGACCCTCTGAAGCACGTATTTTGGTTAAACGTGATGTAACACAACCATTCTGCAATGAAATTTGGATAGGATTGCAACATCAAGGTTACTGACAGACTGTTGAAATTGAACGACATTCTCCTTACTGTACTCACTGTTCTATGTTTGGTCATCAAACCTCATCTTGTTTTTGATTGAATCCTCAGCTAAAAAATTCACATAACATCAGAGACACTACTTTACCTGCTATTAACATAAATATTGAATCTCATGCTATCCCACCTACAATTGAAAATGACGTTGAATTAGTTGATAACCCTGTTACTATTTCTGTTCCTCCTACCTCACACAATTTAGGAGATGAAGTTTTACATAATTGCACTGATGATTATCCTACTCTTTTCCAAAATCGTGAAGGTACTAAATCCTTGCAAAATTGCACCAAGGTTAACCCTCATCCTATGCATGCTCATGATGGTATGGCTTTAGCTGAAAACTCGGATGTGCATCTTACTAGCGTGACTTATGAGGAGCCTGCAAAAATATTTTAACGGTTCATAATGTTACAGATACTGGAAATTTATCTCCTTCTAGGACTCTCCACTCTCTTATTGCTAGAGCTGCTTCTGGTACTGTTGATTTGAATTCTACTTTATCTAATGCAGGTATAATTTTGGAAAATAAAAGGCAGGTGCGAAAGCATTCTAGCAAAAAGGCTAAACGTAATAATGAGCTAACTATACTCAATGCAAGTAACATTATACATGAAGGAATCTATCACTCTGATGGGGAACAGTTGGTCAACCCTACTAGATCTTCTAGGAGGGTCGGCTCACGTCATCATGTTTAACATTATGGTTTAGAATATTAGGAGAGTGGCATACCCTAACTCCCTTAATAGGCTCAAAAATTTATGTAGGGTCCATAAATTACTCATTTTTGCTATTTTGGAGCCTTGGGTACAGGTAAATAAAAGCAAAATTTTGAAAAAAATTCAAAGGTTATCGCTCTCACTACAATGTCAATAATAAATTTTTTCGGAAGCTGTTGTTACACTTTCTATTATTGAAGATGAGGATCAATATATTCTTACTCAAATTAGTTATGATGATTTCCAAGGGTGGGGCACTTTTGTTTATTCTAGCTCTTATTTAAATGATAAACATCTTCTTTGGAAAAAAATTCAAACTATGGACAGCATTATTAGTGAGAATTGATTTTTTGGTGGAAAATTTAATATGATCATGAAGCCTATGGAATGAAAAGGTGGTGGTAGAGTTGAGCCTGCTCTTATTAATGGATTTTCTAATTCCATTTCTAATGCAGGTCTACACGACTTGCGTTACTCTGGATCTCCTTATACTTGAAGGAGAGGTTTTCTGTATCAGAGATTGGATTAGTTTTTGGTTAATTCTGCTTTTATAAGTTACTTTCCTTTTGTGAAGGTGCAGCATTTGAGTCATGTTACATCTGATCATAATCTTATTATGCTCACTTTCGCTTTTACTATTAAATCGACCAAATCTCGTTTTAAATTTTTAAATGTTTGGACTTCTCATGATACTTATCTTAATTTGGTGAAGCAAGCTTGGAAATTTGAGATAGTCGAGACTCCTTGGTTTGTATTGTGGAAATTGCATAAGAAGAAGGTGGCTCATTTTAATAAATGGAATTACCAGATCTATGACAATGTCCATAAAAAAGTACTAGATGCTAAGAACATTGTTGATTCTCTGGAAGCTCAGCTTGATGCTTCTTGTGGTTTGGTGGACACTATTGCTCAGGCTCATATTGCTCTAATGGATACTATTGTTGTTGAGGAAAATTTGCTTAATTAGAAAGCTATTGATTCTTACGTTGTTGCAGGGGATAGAAATACAAAATATTTCCATGCGACTCTTAAGCATAAAAGAAACATCAATAGTATTTTGAAAATTAAAAATAGTGATGGGAGTATTTTAACTTGTATGGAAGAAATTGGAGATAATGTTGTCACTTATTTGACTGAGCTTTTTCAATCCTCTAATGCTACTATGCCTGTTGACCACACTCACTTTGTAGATGAGTACACTTATATTAATAATCTTAATTTGACTTATCTTCCAGATGAGCGGGAAATCCTTAATGCTTTTAAAGCTATCTGCCCCAATAAAGCTCTTGGACCTGATGGTTTTTCTTCGGCTTTCTATATCCATTCTTGGGAGGTTATCAAGAAGGAGGTAATTCTTTCCATACAAAGCTTCATCCTTGGAGACAATCCTGATAAATATTTCACCTCTTCTTCGATTGTGCTTATCCCTAAAGGTAATGATAGGATATCCTGGGACAATTTTTGTCCTCTTTCTCTAACCACTGTGACATCTAAAGTTATGAGTAAAATTATAGTGAACAGATTGAAGCCTCGTCTTTCCAAAATCTTTTCTGCACTACAGTCTGATTTTATTAAAGGTAGGGATATTAATGATAACATCCTTTTAGCATAGGAGATTATTAAAGAATTGGACAAGAAATGCAGGGGAGGAAACATGGTCCTCAAATTAGACATTAAGAAAGCTTTTGATACTATAAGCTGGGATTTTATTATAAATATTTTGCAGGCTAAAGGCTTTCCAGGCTAAAGGCTTTCAACTTTCAACAGGACTTCTGCTCTCTTATTTAGAGGTGGCTCTCTAATAATAGCTACAATGTGATGGTTAATGATAAAGCTCAAGGTTTCTTTAATGCTAATTGGGGCATTAAACAAGGTGACCACCTCTCACCCACTATTTTTATCATTGCTTTTGATTACATATCTAGGATAATCAATAAGTTGCATTATGAACATGCTTACATACAATATTCTCATGCAGATGATGCTATCTTGTTCTTAAATGATAGCAAACGTACTATCAAAGATACCATGTCTTTGCTGATAGACTTTCAAAACACATCTGGAATGATGTTCAACTTGGCAAAATGCTCCATTTATTTTGGCAAGGGCGTCCCTTCTAACATTCATATTTGGGCTTCTAATTTCACTGGCTATAAAATCTCCAAGCTTGCTATCGGTCAACATTCTTAGAGACAGAACCAAGCAAACTCAGATGGATAAGGTGATTGATAAAGTAAAACTAAAGATAAATGATTGGAAAAATAATTTTCTCTCAAATGGGGGTAGGCTCACTCCGTTGAGAAGTGTCCTCCGTACAATTCCTCTATATACTATGCAATTTCAAAAAACTAAAAAAAGCACTCAAAAGAATCTTGAAACAATCTTTAATAAATTTTTTTGGAAGGGCTCAAGATCCTCTAAGGGTTGGACTAATTGACAGTTTAATTGCAAGCCTCTTTGTGCTGGTGGGCTTGGTTTTAAAACTCTGCAACATATTATTGATATTAATATATGCAAACCTTGGTTCAAATTTTGATTGGGGTACTCTTTATGGGATAAATATATGTTGCATAAATATTTTAAAAATATGCATCCCTCCGTGGTCAAGTGGAGAGTGGGGGATTTTAAGCTTTGGAAAGTCATTATTTCTACACGAGATGTTGCTTCACATTTTACTTTTTGGGATCTTGGGGATGACAATATATCTTTATGGAATGATGAATGGGGCATTTCAAAATTTTCTACTATGCCTACTGGGAGTTATGATGCTAATTTGATTTTCTCAGATTGCCGTATTGATGGGGGTTGGAGCAATGCTGACTTCATTATTGGGTGATGCTGCTCATGTCATTGCCACTATACCTATATGTGTTCAAGATAAGGATGTCCCTCTCTGGAAGTATAATACTAGATCATCTGTAACTAAACTGCTATACTCGGAATTGTACTCTTTTACACCTTGGAAATGGCATGCTTACACTTGACACAAATACATCTCTCCTTCTATATCCTTTTTTTTGGAGATACTTTCATAAGCTGCTTCCTCTTGATGATATTCTGATAATGAAAGTATTGAAACTGGCTTCTTATTGTTATGCATGTAAAAGAGATGTTGAATCCTTTAAGCATTTATTTTTTGATTGCCTCTTTGCTAAAGAGGTTTGGCATCACATTGGATGCTACTTTGGTATTACCCGACCCATAAACTTGGCACTTAAAGCTGCTATTGGTATTTGGAAGGATTTTGACCGTACTTTCAAGAAGCACTTTTACTTTCCTGTTATTATTTTATGGTTCATTTGGATGGCTAGGAATAATCATAAATATGAAACACGGTTCCAAACTCCTACTATTACTATTTTAGCTGTGGCTTATTTTCAAATACTCCTTCTACTATTACTATTTTAGCTGTGGCTTATTTTCAAAAAGCTTGGAAGATTTCTTTTGGCCAGGTTGCTTCTTCTACCATGGGCAGGGGTAGGAAGCCCATTTTGATTAAATGGGAACCCGCCACCCACGGCTGGATTAAATTTAATATTGTTGGGAGTTATTCTTCTGACTATACGTGTGTGAGAGGGTTGATACGTGATGATTATGACAAATGTATTGCTTATTTTGCCTCCTCTTCTATTACTAATTTTTCTCTGGAGATTGAGGCAAATGCTGTGCTTGTTGCACTTCAAATTGTTGTGTCACTCAACACTAATGGTATTATGTTGGAAACAAACTCTAAAACCTTGTTTAACATTTTAACGACAGAGCTTAACCCCCCTTGACATATTATATCCATAATAAGACAGATTTGGCAGCTTATAGAGAGGCAACACCTTAATATTTATTTCTCTTTTACATATAGAGAAGGAAATAAACCTACAGATTGGTTGTCAAAATGGCGTGTTCAAAGTGCTATTGTGGGGACTATTCCCCCACCTATGTTGCATACACTCATAAGTAATGATTTGGATGCTCCATACGTTAGATATTAAGCATGCTTTGGCTCATGGTAGAGCTTATTGTGGCTGAATGTGTTTTCCTTGGACAACAATTTTTCTTTGATACTTGGATGGATGCTGTCAATTCGTTCTGGTTTAAGTTTTGCTTCAAAAAACCTGGTTTTAAAGTTTTTGTGCTATAACTTTTAATGCCCCCTCATTTATTGGATTTTGGTTTTATTCTTTGGCTTTACTGTGACAGGTTTGTTGACCTCACTTTTGGTTGAGATTTAGTTTTTTTTCTTTAGTAGCCTCAGGGCTAAGGTCTAGCCATAGGACTCTCCTATTGACTATTCTTAGAAAACCAGACAAGGAGCCCTCACAATTAGAAATTCCAAACTCTTCTCTACTCAACTTGAAGTTCCACATATTGATCATAACCTCTAGTACTTAGTAGGTGGGGTCATTATAGGGGAACTCAAGATGAGTCACCATTAGGATTGCTTGACCTTAGGGTTGACTCTGGGTGTTGGTCTAGGGCTAATGCACTCACTTGCAATCACTTGCACTCACAATCACTCACTATCCTAAACTTAAACTTTTAGGCTTTGATCCCTTGATGCTTTTGGGAGACCCATGTAGGTGGTCTCCAAAACCCATTAGCCTTGGGTTAGGGTTTGACTAAGATCACTACATATAGGTACCAAAATAGGGTTTCCTTTGGTCCATGGCTTATTGATGGTGGTTGGTACCTCAACTTGACCAAGACACCCAACCTATCCTTTGCCCCTAAATTCCCCCAAATTACCTAGATACCTTTGGGACCCCAAATTTGGCCAAAAATTTCTAAATCTAGCCAAAATACCCAACTTGACTCAAAAATCATTTCAAACACCTTGAAAAAACCCAAACTACCCAAAATCATGAAAATTGGCCAAATTACCAAAATACCCCTCCTTACCCCAAAATTCCAAAAAATCCCAAAAATTCCCAAAACCTCCCAAATATTCCCACTTTCATTTTTTTCAACTATCATATGACCCAATTTGGCCAATTTAACTATTTTTTATCAAAACCCCCAAATTACCCTTTGAAAGCCCATATTTTCCCCCAAATCGCTCTAAATGTTCATCAATTTGATCCCAATATCCCCAAATATCAATCCCAAACTCAAATTCACCTTCAATATGACAAAAAAAAACCAAATACAAGATCAATTGACCCATTCTTTGAGGTAAACTTTCCTCTTTCTATGCTAATTTTTTTGGAATTTTGACCATTAATTTTCTTTGGTTACATGAAACTCAAATTCACCTTCAATATGACCATTAATTTTCTTTGATTTGAGAAAGAGTTTTAGATAAGTGTTGTTTTTTTATTATTGCTCTATGAACTTTCTTTTATATATGAAATTTGTGTTTTGTTGTATCTTTCTCATGAAGTCTAAGTAGTTTCCTTTATCTTTCTCTCTACTCTAAGATATGGTGAAATGAAGAGATAGTTTTGATGTGCCAATGTTAAAATTTAAAATAAATTATGATGGTTTTTCAACTCCGCTCTTAATTTTCTTTTCAATTTGGCCAATTGAATAGTTAAAATATGTTGTGAAACATATAATGCGGGAAATAGAGTTTGAGTTCTATAACAGAGTGAGAATCAGTTTTAAGTCGATGAAGGAGTATTTTGTTCATGGAATTAAGTGCAAATAAATAAGGAAAAATACATTGTTGGGTGTAGAATTGGAGATTTTTAGGGTGACAAACTAAAAATTTCCAATTCAATCTTAGTGTTTAAAAACTAAAGCTAGAGTTAGCCTTCAGATGAAGGGAAGTGGGAGCTCTGTAGTGGGAGTCGGGACCTCCCAGCCCAGCCACGCATTTTGGGAATAAACACTTTAAAGACTAAACTTAATATTAGCCAATGATTTTTTATAACACTGAATCAAGGTAGATAGTTAAAATTGCTCCTATTTGGCACAATACAAATTTAGACCATTTATCTCATCTCATTTCACCGAAAAACTCATTGTAGTGGGAAAGATGATTTTTTCATAAAAGAAAACTTCATCACATAAACATAGTTTAATAGTTACTATTTTAAACTCTGCATTTAAATTCTGCTAGTGGTTAATAATTTTGTTTTGATAGTATTTAAAATACTTGAAATTAGTGACAGTAATTTTGTTGTGTTTTTATGAATTTCCTAGTTAATTTAGCATCTCAAATTTAAACCTTTCTCGTGGGATCGATATTTGAGACTTAAATAGAAGTCTTATATTACTTGATAACAATATGTTTATTTGCGTAGAATCCCAACTTTAAGTGCTTAATGCTATTATTCATAAAGTACAAGATCAAGTTTTTGGCAGCGTTGTAAAGCGGAGTCAACTTTATCAATTTTACACAACTATATTCAACCGAGATCACGTATCAAAATCCCCCAAACTTAACTGTTACTTATCCTCAAGTAACACATTTACTACATAAAAGTTATGACTAATGGTTGAGAGTTTAACTTCTAAATTTCTATAATTTGGTCTACTAAATATAATAACACAACTTAAGAAAAATTTTTAACAGCTTAAGTCAAAACTAAAAGTATAAGAACATCTAGTAGTGAAGTCTAAGATTTCTGATTCTCTATTCATTTCTAGAAGAATTGCAATTTTCCATATTAAAGTCACTTAGAATATCCATATGAAAAAGAACTTCATGAGAACATTATTAGTAAAGATACTACTACTCAAATACAAGTTAAAAAAATGTAATAAAGCCTTCTTTCTCAAGTTGATTCAAGCGAAGCCAATTTTTTGTTAGGCATCTCCTCAAGCTTCTCCTAACATACTTTTATTTTCTTTTTCTTTTTTTTTCTTTCAGGGTCATTTTTAATACTTTCTCTTTTTTTTCATCTTTTTCATGTGAGATTACTATATATGGATATCCTTTAATAATTTTGAACTTCACTATCTTCTTCTTAAAGTTAAAAACTTTTCACAATCCTTCACTTTATAAATTCATATTAGCTTTGAAGATTTTTTATAAAGTCTCATTCTTTTTCTTCTTACATGAAACTCTAAGATTCTTAATACTTCAAAAATACAATTTCCTTTACTTTAAATAGAAAAATCATAGTCTTGTTCTTTTGTCTTAAATATCTTAACTCTAGAATCAACTTTCATTATTGAAAACATTTACTTAAGTTTACTATATATTTAGAAACACAAATATAATTTTCAACAGTTAGCCTCTAATATCAAAGGTTATGTTAAATTAAATTTTTAAAATACAACTAATTGAGGACAAATAAAATTTAGTTTCATTCTTTTAATGAAAAATTTCTACCCCCGAAACTTAAATTTTTAAATATTTTGCAATCAATTCTGTAAAATGTAGCAGGAAGAAAAAGTAAGTTAAATCTACTAACTACTACAACATCCTATCAAATTCATATACATTCATAATTAGGATAGAATGATTGCAGGAAAAGTAAATCTAGTTGCACGAAAAGTAAATCTAGCCTAAAACATGCATGCAATAATACTAAACTAAAAGAAAGTATACTCACTTTAAAACTTTATTTTTCTTCCTACTGCTAAACCTGCTTTTTAACATGTATAACATTTAGTACAAAAGATATAAGTAGGAAGAAAAAAAGTTTAGAAATTCTATCTACCAAAAATGTGTATAAAAACATCTACAATTATTTATCAAGATAGAAAACATTTAGTAGAAAGTAAATCTAAACTAAACATGCTTGATAAAATAGAAAGAAAGGTCTAACAAGAAGGATAGGTATCATCATAAGAATATATTTATTTATGTGTTCTCCAAATATTTATATTATTGTAACACAAATACAAATACACATGATAAATGAGGTCAATTTTTCCTTTAACTCATCGTATCTCACTAACTTACATCCAATTTCTAACGGAATCACTACACAGATATATTAGGTACATTTTAAATGATTTTATAGAGTATAATCCTAAACAAAAGATTATCCCTGATATATTGGCTCCTTTTAATTAAGCACCTCTAACAGTTATAAGGATAGTGTAAGATCATCCACATATTATTCATCAAAAAGGTTCATGACTTCTACCAAATGAAAACAAATGAATAGGCTAGCTACCCCTATCAAATGAAAATAAGGTCAAAGAAAGAAAGTAATAAAGTTGAGATGTAACTGTCACTGTTAAAATTCATGATGTCTCTTATAAAACTCCAGTCCAGGTGAGACCCGAGTTGTAGTGGACTCGTTAATCTGACTACTACAAGAGAACATGCAAGTCTAACCATAATAAGAAGTTAAGAAAGCACTTCCCTCATGACACTCAAAAAGAAAATCAAACTGCTAACTATTCAAACATCTACCAATCATCAATCAAACTAATCAATCTACACTGAAATAAATACAATACAACACTAGCAATCATAACTCTCAAGCACACTAACTCAAACCACACTAATAAATATGGATTGTCTCCCATAAAGTGCTTTGTTTAACGTCGACAGCCTGACAAATGATTCCACCTAGATCAAAATTCCATTTAAGCAATCCTTGATCAATCACCCAATATTTTCTAGATCGAGGGATTCCTAGAAAGTCCTCGAATTTAAAATTTTCTTTCAGCTCTTCCATTTAAAATTGATTATATCCTTGTTTCCTCATATTTCTTTCTAGATCCAATATTCTTCTAGTGATTTTCTCAATTTTCATCTATTAATTTCCTAAATTTCAATATTAATCCGTCCTTAAAATTTATAAGAAATGGATCTTTATAAGATACTCCATTATATCTCAAATTTTTGATTGGATAACCTTTGATTGGATTACCTCTAGATAATTTAGATTCTGGATCAAATTCTTCTTGGTTACTCTTTGGTTCAGTGTTGTCTTCCAATTCTTCCCCTTGGTACTGAGTAAATGATAGAGATGGTCTTTTTATAATTATCTTAGTTGAGAAAATAAGTTTTCTAATTCTATAGGGAGTTTTTCCATTTGTCTTTCAATCTCATTATCCTCATTTCTCAACTCAAAGTTCTTTTGAAACATATCCTCGAATTCTTTTTTAAATATTAGTTTGATAACTTTATATTGCTCATCATTCATCTCTTTAGGGTCTATCTCATGGTCACTAGGTAAAATCTCTGGGAGGTAACTATTAATTGCATTAATAATATGCCCCAATTTGTTTATGCCTCAATTTGTTTTCTATATTCCTTATTTCAACCTCTTGATTTTCTAGCTCACTCTTCATTTGATTCAGAACCTCTTCCAACATTAATTTCATCGTCTTGTTCTATGGGTTGGAGTTAAATTGAAGAATTTTATTAATTGAGTAAATAATTTTCCCCAATTGGTTTTCCATATTCCTTATTGTGGTCCCTTGACACTTCAGCTTACTCTCCATTTTAAGAACAACGTCTTCAAATAAATCCTTCTCTTCATTCTGTGGGTTGAAGTTAAAATTATGAGGAAAAGAAATTTTATTATTATAATAGCCATGATTATTCCAATTACGTGTCTAATTAAATTGATTTTCTTCCCAAAATTGGTCTTCTCCTCCCAAATTATTATTCTTGTTAAAATTCAAATGACTTTCCCAACCTGGATTCTAATAACTTGAATAAGAATTATGTATCTTATGGCCATATCTTTCTATTTATTGATCCAACTTCCTCTCAATATCTACAATCTGAGAAATTAAAATTGTAAGCATATCTTCTGGAAAATTTGCCACTCTCTTGGGGTTTACTCTTTCAAAGCTACAAGCATTATAATCTAAATCTGAGTATTTATTGTATCATTGATCCACCATTTCTACATTAAATTCATGGAGTCTTTTCAAATCTCTCCCAACTCCAAATTTGACTTGTAAAATTTAAGGTGTGTAGCTCTTGAACTATGCATTCAAATTTACATACAAATCTAAAGATTTAACTAATTGACTTAACTAACAAGACATATATCAAAAATATTTTTGGTATTTTTTTTTTCTTTAGAATAAACACACAATAACTAACCACACTATATAATTATACTATAAATTCCAAATCTTAGTCTTACAGGTTTAACTAAAATTCCCCTAAAGTTCTTACCGAAGCTTCCTTGGCAACGACACCAAAAACTTAATGCGCCCCTAGTGTGTGTTGTTTTTTAGCGTGTTTTATGTCAAGTTAAATCCACGATAATAGTGTCAAGAACTTGACCCGCCCCTAAATTACTCAGTAATTTAGCTTTTCAAAAATATGGCAAAAAAACTTTACCCAATTTATATTAAGTAGTTAATGTGAAAAATCAAAATATTTATAAAATATATAAAATAGTTCACACACTAGTGGTTCTACGCAAGTGCACATATCGCTTCAAGTAATATAGGGCTTTCTTTAAAAACTCTAGTATCGATCCCACAAAGAAGGGAGGTAAGAAGTCCTTTAGATTAATTCTAGTGTACTACTATAAGGAATTAGTTTAGAAGATTGATTAAAGTGGTTTTAATTGATTAAAGTGGTTTTAATGCATGCTAACGGAACTAAGTTTAATAAATTAATTTTTAAACTTTAAAGTTAAATTTACTGAGACTAAACAAAGTTTTGTGATGAAAAGTTCAAATTTAAGAAAGTATCCTTCCTACTACAATGAGTTTTTGGTTAATGATAGAGATAAATGGTTTGAATTTTTATTGTGCCAAATAGGAGAAATTTTAATTCTCTACCATGATTTAGTGTTATAGAGAATCATTAGCTAATCTCAGGTTTAGTTCCTAAATTTGTGGTTAGGCTGGGAGGATACTGACTCTCACTCTATAGCTCCCACTTCTTCCCACTTCCCTTCCCCTAAAGGCTAACGCTCGCTTTAGTTCTTAAACACTAAAATCAAATTGGGGATTTTAGTATGTCATCCTAAAATATCCAATTCTACACCCAATAATGTAAATTTACTTATTTATTTGCACCTAATTCCATGAACGAAACACTCCTCCATGGAATTAAATGTGATTCTCACTCTATTGTAGAACTCAGACTACATTTTCGGGATCATATGTTTCACAACAGATTTTAACATTTCAATTGGCCAGATCGAAAAGTAAATTAAGGAGTGGAAAAATCATCACAATTTATTTTATATTTTAAAATGGAACATCCAAATTATCTCTTAATTTCATCATATCTTTGAGTAGGGAGAAAGAAAAAGAAGTCTCTCAGAACTCA
Source organism: Phalaenopsis equestris (assembly GCF_001263595.1). Classification (NCBI taxonomy): domain Eukaryota; kingdom Viridiplantae; phylum Streptophyta; class Magnoliopsida; order Asparagales; family Orchidaceae; genus Phalaenopsis; species Phalaenopsis equestris. The sequence continues at coordinate 279,455 of NW_018252802.1, forward strand.
TGAGAAAGATAGAACAAAACACAAATTTAATATATAAAAACAAGTTTACAAAATAATAAAATTAAAGAACACAGCTTATCTTAGACTCCTCCTCAAGCAAATCTCTCAAAGTTCCCTTGTATCACTTTCTCTCTTTACAATCAACACTAAATTATCTCTTAGAAGTGCAATAAAGAAGAAATTTCTCACCTTCCTTTTCCTCTTACAATTCTTCAAGAAAATCCTCTCCACACACAAGAATTTACTCTACAACACCCTCACACACACTCACGCACACACACTTACACACACACGCAAACCCCCACACATGCACGCACATGAGAGGTGCCGAACCCTCTTTTTTAAAGAGACACAAATTCCCTCCTTTTTCCAAGAGACAAATCTATTCATCTAAAAGACATGTCTCTTCATTCAAGAGCCTTCTCCAAGTGTCTAGATGATCACTTCATGGGGTGCTTAAATCACTTGAGAGCCTTCTAGAACATCAAAATCTGCCAAAAATCAGTTCATAACCGTCCCGAGCACTGTCGGCGTCAATCTGGGTTCCATCGGCGCCACTTTTCATCACTTCTTTGGACTCGGGCGCCATCGGCGCCGATTTGCAACAACTCCACTGTTTCGCTCCGTTTGACTCCGTTTTGGCTCCGTTTTGCCCTATTTCAGTTGCGTTTTGTTCCTAACAGATAGACCTATAAAATAAGTATAAAGAGAGCCTTTTTTTAGAGTATAATTTTATTCAAAAATATGTTAGAAGTGTAAACGAGATTAAGTATAGAAAGATATATCAAAATGTGTCTGGACAGAACATTCTTACTTACTCATTTTTGCTCCAAATTGCATCATTTTTGCTTCTTTTTCTCCAAAACTCCATTTCTTGTCCTTGAAATAAAAAATATGCAAAATACCTTCCTTTAAAGTGTAATATCTTTAAAAATCCTTAAATTTAAGCATAAAATATATATGAAAAAGTAGTCATTTCTTAGGGGTATCAAGCAACCATCAGCATCTGTGTGTATAAAGTCCGACATTGGCTAGAAACTATGAAAGGGTATCAAGCAACCATCAGCATATGTGTGTATAAAGTCCGACATTGGCTAGAAACTATGAGTAAGATGATCAAAGGAGGGATGTTCATAGCCTGATCAAAATACCTGATAAGTGGTCACTCAGAAGGAAGCACACAAGATTCTTAGTTTGTCATGCATATAAATAAATTAAATTTTCTCTTAGCAGCCAAAATATTAGTTCCAAAAAAAAAGATTTTTTTATTTTATTGTTTATTTTGTAAATCAGAAGTTCCACGAGTCATTCACACTCTTGGGCCAGAACCACCTTAGCCTAAGCAAGCAGGGACTACTTCTTACCAAATGTCGGTGAATAGTAGTGACAATCCTACACCCTCACAGAGTCTTCGGGTTAGATTGTACAATACTATTCTGTCATCCAGAATTTAGCACCAGATGCCTATTTCATCATTGCCCATATCACTAACACTTCCAACTTATATGCTAGCTCGTTGATCCATATAAATTGCCATGCTTCAAATGTCTCTAAGTAGCAAGGAGAGTTTAAGCACAATGTTTAAAGCCCAAAACTTTGAGCATTGGATATTACCGTAGGTTAATACATAACAGGTTAATTTCATGACATTCAGTGTTTTTTTTAGTTTAGTTCATCATTATTCATTTTTTATCTTTTTAAATGCCAGGTTTTCTTCAAAATTCACAAAAAATCTTGGTGACCTCCAAAATGCCTAGAACCATGATAGGGCATTTAGAACATGGTCCTAAACGATCACATAATTATTTAAGTTAGTTAAAGTTCATTTAAGTTCCCTTTGAATTATTAAATTTATCAGTCAAGTTATAATATATTAATAACTTGAGGAAAGTTTTAAATGTGCATACTTTTTCTTACTTCTTATGATTTAATTAGCTTATGGGTGAAAACCTTACCCTATTAGGGCCTCTTTTGGGGAAAGCAATCCAAGTGTTACTAACGGGGACACAATTGTAAATATGTACAACTCACTTTTTATTGATTCATCAATGCTCTTTAAGAGCTCCTATTAGGATGACTAGCAATTGACTTTGGTGATTTAACTATCATGATTCCTATCCTTAGCTTTAAGTAAGTGGAAAGGCCATTCAGGGCATATCTTGTAATTTAAAATATCCTTGCATACATACCTTTAAATTAAGTTTAAGCTTGGAAAATTTTAGAGTATTTAGTTGTTCATTTATTACTTAAGAATTTTTATTTCAAGCCATGACATTTGAATAGTAGATGATTCATCATGGGTCTCTTAAGACTTTAAGGGTGAGCTTGTAAATTAAGCAATTTTGACCCTTACGCTAATAGTTGCATTAGTCTCTCCAACTTGTGATAAGACTCAATTAAGAGAATTAAATAATCCTAAATCATAATCCTCACCACCTAATCATCCAAGCATCGGTGTTCCTTCAATCCTCAATAATTTCCAAATTTACAATGTTACCCTCTCCATATTTTAGAGAACTTGTTGGCTATTTTAATTACCCCTTAATGTTGTAAACATTTTAGTAGAGGTTTGATTATATTTTTCACCCATTTTATCCTCTGATGTGACCTATTATTAATAAACTAAGGGTTGAGAAGCAAATATCATATTTACAAATGTGCCTGTATGGTAACTAACTTGCTAACTATGCCTAAAGAACTTCCTTTGTTACCAAACTTGGCTAGTCATTCAACCATAAGCTAACTAATGTCTCGGAGAAGGTTCTATATTTTTCTAAAGTTTATTTTATTTTTTATAATTATTTATGTCAGTAACTGTAGAATCATAAGAAAAATACATTTAGATATTCAAAATACACTTTCTATCTTTGAAATTTTTACGGGGACATATTAAGGTTACTGTCCTCAATCAGAAAAAATATTGTGACATTTTGAATTATATTTATATTTTTATAATTTATAATTATTTTTAATATAAAAATATTTAGAAAATTTATTTTTTTTTATTTTTATTTTTCTTTGGTGCCTCTGACATTGCTTAACTTACCAAACTTTATCTTATAACTTTCTGATGTATATTATTTTTTGTAATTATTTTAATGGAACAGAGGTAAATATCATAGAAAATTAGTGCTTTTAAGGTTAGAGGTGTCCTTTGATCTTAGAAAAATCAAAGAACATCTCTAACCACATGAGGACAAACTCCTAAAATTTCATACCAATGTGATTAATATTTGTTTTTTTAAGATTAAAGTACCATATGGGGTTTTTAATTAATTAAAAATTAAATATAAAATAATTAATTCTAATTTTGTCTTTATTAATTTTTATTATATTTTTATGATATGTTCTGACTTAGATATGATTTTCTGAAGTTAATATGCATTTTCTGTATTTATTTAAATCCCAAAATAACTCATTTATCTACTTAAGCACATGGTAGCTACCTAAACCTCAGCTTCTCCAAAGCCCCACATGTCACTTTGCAATTGGTTGTGCTTTCCACCTGATTGTCTCGTGATGTAGGTGGATTTAGTGTGTTAATTTTACAAATATTTTTCAATATTACAAAATATACACGGTACATACAATAGTAAATATGCAAATTAATACCAACAAAAATAACTTTAATGAAAATAGCTTTATCTTTTAAAAATCTTTAAATTGCCAAACCTCCTTTAAAAATAACATAAGTATATGTATCACTCAAATACATCGCTCAAGTAATAAAGAGCATTAATGGAGTCATAGATATCGATCCCACAGGGAAGTTGGAAATGCCTATGAGTAAATTCTTAAGATTATAATATAAACTACAATTTTAAACTTAAACTTCTTAAGATTATAATATAAACTACAATTTTAAACTACAAAAGTGAAGTGTTAAATTTGAATACAAAGTAAAAAGTAACACAGTGAATGCTAAATAAAATGCAGTAAAAAGATAATGTTAAGTAAAATAATTGCTAAACTTTCAAAAGTAAAATTATGAAAACTAAACAAATTTTTTGTGACAAAGAGTTCAAATTTAAGAAGGCATCTTTCCCCTTTACAATGAGTATATGGATTAATTGTTGGTTCAGGCTTTAAGCTGGTTGTACTCTGCTTGGTTTGCATTTTTATCTTAGTTAATTGCTCAGCTGCAGTCATTTATCATTCTAGTGCTCTGAAATATTACTCCTCTGGGCTTTCTATTTCTTTTATAGGCTATCATTGTCTGAATTTACTCACGATTGGAATGACATTTTGTTTTAATCACTCCTTGTTGAATATAGATATTAGTGGAGTTGATTTGGAAACTCCTAATTTTCTAATGGCTTTTTGGAAGTTTGTTGGAAGGCTGCTTTGGTCCAGGTTATGATTCCTTGACATTGTATTGTATTTACTGCTTGAAATTTCTTCGTGGGTCAGAATTTTAGTGGTGCGGCTGTTATCAAAATATTAAATGCACTTCTTTGCTACTGCTATGGGGTTTTTTATTCTATTTTTGGTTTTTACTGCCTCCTTTTTACAATTTTGATTGGATGGTGGTTGGAAAGCATTTTTGGAATAGATTGTGTTTGCTGAGCACTATTATGCATTTAGCTGGTCGGCCCATATACCTTCATAGTGCTGACATTACTCAATTTTTCTTGATTTCATATTAATTTTAAGTATTTGGACGCAACATTCATCTAGTTTTCACGGTTTCTTTGGATTAGGGGAGATTTTAATCTATTGCTACAAGATAATTATGTACTCTTATGTCCATTGCCTTTATTGTTATTACTATTTTAACTTATTTGACAAGCATTGCATGTTGCAGCCTCACTATGACTTGGCAGACAAAATTCATTACTGAATGTAGGTTGGGTCTGAGTTTTTTGTTGATCTCACTGGACATTGCATTTTTAGCTATGATGTTGTTCTTCTCTATTAAAGCTGCCACGAGTTTTGGTTTACATGTAATTTTTGGGTATACACTTTCTTTTAATATACATTTTGAGGGTTTTCATGTAATTTTTTATTTTTTTGGATGGAGTTCTGTTGTGAATAGTGGAACCCCTAGGATCATGATGTATTTTATTTTGTTTTTAGTTGGGGATCCACTATCCCTCCCTAATTTTGTACCCCTTTTTTCTTTATTAATGCATAAGGAGTCATGAGTTGCTCTTTTAATTATATATATATATATGTATATATATTCATAAAAGAGCAGCTCGTGGCTCCCTACACATTAATAATAAAAAAAGGAGGTTACAAAAATTAGGAGAGTGAGAGAGGATCCACATTAAAAACAAAAAGAAAAACATGTTTTCCTAGGGGTTCCACTCTCCGCATTACAACTCCACGAAAAAAAATGAAAAAAGAGATAACAAAAAGATATAATAACCCCAAAATAAATGTATCCCAACCAAAATGTATACTAATCAAAAGAAGTATGCCATGTATTAACATAATCCTATCTACATAGCATGAGATGGGGAATGGCAAAACTATCCTCATGTAATAGAAAAGATAAATGATAGGAAGGAGAGTTTCCAACTGAAATTTGTTGTGTTGCTCCCATGACAAACCAAAAATTGTGTAGGACCATTACCTTCTCTGTGTATATGATTAAATTTCACCCTTCCACTATTTAAAACCTGCTGCAATTTGTTTAACCACTTGAGAATATACCAAGGGGGAGCTTCTTCTTTCTGCAGTAACCAGATACAAGTGATGGAGTCAGATTCTACAATCAAATGACTGATCTGATAATTAGTGATAAGCAAACTTTATAACCCAATAGATTGCAATCATCCCAGTCTCTAATGCATCATTAGCTTAAGTTGGAGGAGGAAAACATTGAATGCATTTCCCTTGGGAGTTTCTAAAACTCCCCCAAGACCTGATGACTCCCTGGTATAGCTGCCATCAGTGTTAACTTTCACCCAACCTGTAGGAGGAGGAGTCCAAAGAATTAAAGTTGGCTTAAGGTTCTGCTGAGCTTTGGTACTTGGAATCCAATTCTTAAAGAGATTGGGGAACTGCTAGGGTTGAATAATTTTCTATATATAAGAGGTGCAGTTGAAAACCACAGACTTGACCAATGGCTTAAGATCCTCATACTTAGCTTGATTTCTGCTCATCCAAATAAACCAAGCAACTAAACAGGGAATAACCAGTAGTTTTTACTCACTCCAGCAACAGAAAATCTTATCCCAGTATACTTTAAGAGTATCCATTTGAAGTTGTGTCAATAATCCAGACCAAATACTTTGAGAGAAATCACAAGTAAAAAATAGGTGCTCTAAAGTCTCTTCCTCAGCATTACAAAGATAACAACAAGAGGGTCCCCTCAGGCCTCTCAGGCCTTTCATTTTCAAGATACCATAAGTATGAAGCAAGGAAAACCACAGCCTCCCGCAAAAAAAAGACTTTGAAGGAGTTAACCACTTACCCCAAATGGTTTTTCCCCACAACACAGGTTGTCATTGGTAAAACTTTTGATAAATAAATGCTGAGAGTTTCTGTGATGAAGGTTGTTTGGTAATGAGTCTATCCTTTTGATTAAAAAAGAAGGAAGTATTCTTCACCAATTGAATATGTTCATTATTGAGAATGGTATTCAGCAGACTGCAATTCCATTGGTCATCAAACCAATACTCTTCCACCTGAGCTTGATAATTGGGTTTTGAGGTCTTAAGGTGGAGTACATCAGCTTTTCTCCATTCCAAACCCACTTGTCTAACCCAAAATTAATTTTCCCCTCTCTTAATTCCCATATGGAAAGCTCCTCAGCTTGATTTCTGATTTCCAAAAGCTTAGTCCAAATTCTGGATTCACCCAACTTTTTAATGGCAAGATTTGGGTGTACTGACCAGCAATACTTCCCCATCATATATATATTATTTTGTGCCAAATAGGAGCAATCATATTCTTTACCCTCTTAGGCTGGGAGGATATTGGCTGCCATTCCAGAGCTCCCACTACTTCCTCACCTAAGGGCTAATAATCTCGCATCAGTTTCCAATCAACCCGACCTAAATTGGGGATTTTAATCTGGCATTTTAAAATCTCCAATTATGCATCCAACAAAGTATATTTCCCTATTTATTTGCACTCAAACCCATAGATGAAATGCTCTCCCATGGAATCAAATGTGATTCTCACTATGTTGTAGAATTCATAGCCCTTTTGGAACATATGTTTCTCAATACATTTTAATAATTCAATTGGTCAGATCAAAAAGTAAATGAAAATTAGAGTTCAAATCATCATAAGTTATTGACATTTAAAAACGTATAAGACAAAATCAATTCCTCACAAAACCATATCTTAAAGTTGGGAGAAGGATAAAGAAGACTATTCAGAATTCTTGAGAAGGATATGACAAAACACGAATTTCATTAATAAAACACATGAATTTCATATATAAAAACAAGTTTACAACACAGAAGAAATAAAATACACAACTTAACTCACAATCCTTCCCATGCAAATCCCTAGAATTTCTCTTCAAGCCTTTCTCTCCTTACAAGTACTCTCAATTCTCTCGTAGAAGGGTAATGAAGAAGAAATCTCTCACCTTCTCTCTCCTCATAATCCTTGAAGAAAATCTCCAAGCCCTTGACTTTCTCTCTCTCTCTCTCTCTCTCTCTCTCTTTCTCTCTTGTTCGCCCCCTTACACGCCACACACTTCAACTCTCCAAAACCTCTCTTTTTTTTAAGGCCGCTTCCCTCTAAAAAGAATTCAAAATTCCCTCTAAAACTTTATCCAAATGTCAACTCTTTTAAAAGACATGTCCATTGTTCCAAGAGACATATCCCTTTATAAAAGAACCTTCCAAAGTGTCTAGATGCATTGAATCACACCAAGGGGAGTTCAGAACAAGTGTCCCGCATTGAATCACTCCAAAGGGTGTCTAGAACAAGTGTCCCTTTTGAAATTCATGCAAAATTCATCTCGAACTGCCTTAATTTGCAAAAATTAATTCTTAAGACCGTGTTATTCATGGGTTTGGTGCTTCAAGCACCAAATCTGGCACTTTTGGCATCTGCTCTCTATCAAATGGCAATTCTGGCACCAATCTGGCGCATCAGGTACTAGCTCTCTGTAAAAAGGCGCTTCTGGCGCCAATCTAGTGCATCATGCACCATAATTCCCAAAATTCATTGTTTTATTTTCAAATTTTGTCCTTCTTTCTCCAAATTTCATCCTTTTTTTCTACTTTTGCTCCAAATGCCTAAAATTGATATACTTGCAACAAAAACATAAAAATACTCTTCTTTAAAGTGTAATATCACCAACAATAAGCATAAAATGTATACTTAAAATAACATATTATTTTGGTGTATCAAAATCTCCCAAACTTAAATGTTACTTGTCCTCAAGTGAGATTTTTACTACATAAAAGCATATGGCTTAGGATAGAGATTAACTTATAGCTCTTCTACTTTAGTTTAATAAATAAAATAATAATACTTAAGAGAAATATTTAATAACTTAAATTGAAACTCTAAGTCTAAAAGCACTTTGTAATCAAATTTAAGATTTCTGAATCTCTATTCAATTTAAGACTAATTGCAATTTGCCATATTAAGAATACTTATAACATTCATATGAAAAGAACTTCATGAAATCTATACTAGTAATGCTACTAATACTTCAATACAAGTTTATCTATACTACTAATGTTACTAATACTTCAATACAAGTTTAGAAAATTTAATAAAGCTTTTTCCTTAAGTTGATTCAAGTGAAGCCAATGTTAGATAGACATCTCCTCAAGCTTCTCCTCACTCATCTTTCTTTTCCCCTTTTTTTAGGATCTTTTCAATCCTTTCTTTTCTTTTTCTTTTTCATGTAAGGATTACTATATCTGGATAACCTTTAATAAATTTGAACTTCATTATCCTCTTCTTAGTATCAAAACTCTTCACTTTTCTTTACTTTATAAATTCATATTAGTTTATGATTTTTCATAAAGTTTCATTCTTTTCTTTTTACATGAAACTATAAAATTCTTAATACTTCAAAAATACAATTTCCTTTACTTTAAATAAAAAAATATAGTCTTATCTTTTCATATCAAATATCTTTAACTTAAAAATTGACCTTATTAAAAAATTTTACCTAAATTTACCATAATATTCATAAACATAAGTATAGTCATTTGAAGTTAAATCTTAATATCCCAGGTCATGTTAAATAATTTTAAAACTATAGTTAATTGAGGACAAATAAAATTTAGTTTACTTCTTTTTTAAAAGAAAATTTTCTTTCCCCCATACTTAAGTTTCTAAGTGTTTTGAAAATGTTTTAGTAAAAAATTTAGTATGTGAAAGAAGACAGTAAATGCATAAAAATAAAAACTAACATGTAGAGAATTTTTTAGTATGAAACTGGGCTCTATTATATGCAGGAACTAACTTTAAAATACGTACAGGCTTTAAAGCATTAAATGAAACATAATATATTGTAAAGAATTTGCTAAGAATTAAAAATAGAAACAAAAACTGAAAAATTCTGAAAATGCATAAAAAGTAAAAATCTATTATTAATATTACAATTTAGGTCCACAACACAAAATGAAAGTTTTTACCACAACCATTTCAAATGATATCAACTAAACTCCTAAGAATATCAGTCCTCTTCGCCTTCTTCTCATCATCATCATCATCATCATCATCTTCTTCTTCTTCTTCTTCTTCTTCTTCTTCTTCATCATCATGAATAGGAGCATAAGGAGTGAAGCTAGGGTAAGTTGGAATTTCCACATTGTATTCACCCCTAAGATATCTAACCATAGCTTCGTCAAAAGCTATATCATGCTAAACTGTCCTCTACTTATACTCATCATTATAAGAATTTCTTGCTCCAATTTCTCCAATCTGATTCTACATATTAACTATATCCATTTGTTGAATCATAAGCTGCTCCATAATATTTTCAAGTGAAGCAGAGCGAGATGTGGATGCCCCTGCAACTGATGTAGAGGGTCTATCAATACCTCTACTACTAGACTCAACAAATGAATAAACTCTTTGAACCGTATGCTTCCCAATAAGATTTTGTGGTTGCAACCTTTCTTCATTTCTATAGGACTCTACTACTGATTGCTCACATAAAGTGAAAATCAGGGTAGGGTAACCCAAATCACTAGCAGTAGCACTGCTAGCTATAATCTGAGCATGATGAATTATGAGAGCATCAACAACTACTACGTTCATTTTCTAAATGCAGAATTTTAGCACAACTTTATCCTTTATTACTTCGCTTAGATGATTTGTTGGCAGTAATTTAGCAGAGATGAAGTGGTGTCATACCTTTGACTGAATAGTCATCATGAAAGCGGAGAAGTTAACTTTCTTATTATTTTTAATCTTTCATTCTCCTCTTCCATTAGTCAAAAAAGCAATTACTTCATCCAATGATGAATCAATCAAAACGAATGCAGCGTATTCGTAATGGAATACATTTTTAGCCGATAAAAGCATTGATCCTTTCTTTAGAAAATCCAACTTGCTTTCCTCTCACAGGGATGTGATCATCAGTGGTAAACCTAAAGTTAGCATAAAATTCACGGATCATTGGTACAATCAATACTATTGTGAAGTAGCAAAACCTCTGCCAATTTTCGGCGATTATCAACCTCTTGATGTCGCCACCCGGGTTAGCAAATGCCCGTTTTTAGATCAACTTTTTTGATTCAATTTAAGTGTTATAACAATGTTAGGCTTTGAAATTAACAAATCCCCTTGCGTCAAAATCATTTGTTGGCTTTCCTCTCTTTACTTGTGGAGCCATTGGAATTTCTATGAAACTCTAAATAAAATCTAAAAAAATTACAAAAATTTAGTGCATTTGGGCACCAACGCCTTAATTTTCCTAGATTTTATTTTCTGTGAAAATCTGCTACATACCGCTATACTTCCTCCTTTAATTAACTCAAATGAACATTTATAATCATAGTTTAAGCATTACCCTAACACCAAACTTTCACAAACAACACCAAACTCACTTTTTTAAATAAAATCCACGCAATTAAAAGCTAACATTTTTCAAGCCAACAAACATCTAATTCAGTGTCCAAAGCAAACCAAAACATCCTAACACTAAAATCTAAACATCAGAATACTAAACACAAACATAAATAGAGTTTAGCAATAAAAGTAAATGCAATCCAACATAGCACATTAACACAAACAAACAATACTAAACAAAATATTTTGTGCATAGATTAAGTTCAAACATCTTCTTCGCTCTCGTCCTCCTGGATATCTCCCATAGAATGGTAGTGTACGTACAAATTATTGAAGGGTTGATAAGGTAATTCATCAGTTGAATCTTTTCCAATCAAAGCATGTTTCTTGAACATATCTACCAAACCATCTTCAATATGACCTATATGTTCAAAATCTTCCTTCAATCTCCAATCCAGATGATCCAACATTTCAGAAACATTCTCAATTGCATGCATAAGGTTCTGTACCTCTTTTTCTATCTTCTTAATCCTTTTCAAAAGTACTTTCAAACTGAAGTAAGGCTGAATATGTGATGAATTCTAGGATGCTTGACTCATCAGTACGTTCATATCATTCTGCTCCCCCATTCCAATACAGTTGCAATAGACTTATGGATCCATCAACTTCCAAGGAAGAAGCACTTTCTCTCAACTCTCATAAGGTACTTGTTATTGATTGTATAGTAGAAAAATAGTGGAGGGATGCCCCAATCCAGTTGCAGATGCATTGACAATCAAACACAAGACAATCGATCAAACCCAAAACTAATTTTTACAATTATGGCTCCAATATTAGCTAGTTTTCAAATTTGAATACAGTAGTTCAGAATAACACTCTCCTTAGTTACCTTATTAATTTTCATTGTGGGGAGTAATTTTGTGGGGAGTATTTCATTGTGGGGAGTAATTTCAATGCAATTAAGAAATGCCACGCCTTAGAAGTAGGATTTAACAATGATGAAGAAAAACTTACATTTCCATCATCTCTGCCTCCCAAGTTGCATCTTCATCCGTAAGGTATCAATAGAGTTCATTCATATTATCTCTTATAGGATTAAAATTTATGTAGTGGCAAACAGACACACTTTCAATCATAAACATCTCGTTTATTCTTAAAGGAGTGAATTGCACAAACCTGCCTCACACATAGACAATTCCTTGGTTGATTCAATGAAGATTTGCATAAAACACTTTCACCATAGGGACAACTACGGCAACAGTAGTGTAGCAAAGCACTTCCCAGCATCTTTGTTCAATTATCTCTTCCGCTCGAGTATTCAGTGTATTGAATCGGTGCGTTGAATCCTTGATTCACAAACCCCCTTTCCTTGATTAGCTTGTTCTTCACAAGAACTCAATCATGTAACTTATGCACATCAAAACCGATGAGCTTTCTCCGGTTGAAAACTATAAATTTAGCAGTATTTTTAGAGTGGGACACCATTGGAATTGAAAACTAGTGACTCTTCCCTCATTTCCCCCCTAAAATGGACTTTGGAATCAGTTTTTGGGAGTTATAAGGAAAAGAGCCAGTCAAAAACTGCCTTTTAAAATGTTTTAAGTCATTTTCATTACCACGACGCTTCATGCGCTAGCTCTCTAGAATGTGGCGCTTCAGGCTCCAATTTGGTGCATCATGCGCCAATTAAAAAAAAATCGCCATTTTAATTTAAATCCACTAAATTCTCAAATTTTCCTTAAAATTATGTAAATAAAGATGTTTTTAAATATTTTCTCAATGTCAAATTTCTCAAATCATGGAATCTATAGAAGCACAAATATATTAACATACATAAAATATTCCAAACAAAAACATAAAATTAAAATAAATAATGATAAATATAGGTTGCCTCCCACAAAGCGCTTGGTTTAATGTCATCAGCCCAACATTCCCAATCTTTATTCTGGGTGACCCAACATTAGCGTATCTTTAAAAACTGATCTTTGACCATCAAAATATGGTTTCAATCAATGCCCATTCACTTTAAATATCCTTCTAGTCTTGGGATCTTTAATATTAATAGCTCCATATGGATAGACTTTAACAATTTAGAATGACCCTTTCCACATAGACTTTAGTTTTCCAGGAAATAATTTCAATCTTGTATTGTATAATAAAACTTCCTGTCCAGGTTTAAATTTCTTTTTTTTATCTTCTGATCATGTCATTCTTTCATTCTTTCCTTATAAATCTGAGCATTATCATAGGATTCGTTCTTAATTTCTTCAAGCTCATTGAATTGCAATAATCTTTTCTCACCAGCATCTTTTAAATTGAAATTGAATTCCTTAATAGCCCAATAAGGTTTATGCGTTTATGCTCCAATTTTACTGATAAGTGACAAGTCTTCCCAAAAATTAATCTATATGAGGACATTCCAATAGGAGTTTTATAAGCAGCTTATAAACTATCCTGTATGCCCATATTGTAGTATCTAATTTATCAGACCAATCCATTTTATTAGGATTGACACTTTTTTCCAAAATTCTTTTAATTTCCAAAATTCTTTTAATTATTCTTTTAATTTCATGATTAAATACTTCTGCTAAACCACTTGTCTGGGAAAGATAAGATGATGCAATTTTATGCATTATATTATATTTTTCCACCAATCTTGTAATTTTTGTGTTTTTAAAATTAGATCCTCAATCGGTAATGATTACTCTTGCCATTCCATATCTTGTAAAAATTTTTTTAATTAAAAATTTTGATACACTTTGAGCATCACATCAAGATAAAGTGATTGCTTCTATCCATTTTGAAACAACATCCACTGCAATCAATATATATATATAATATATATATATATATATATATATTATATTAACATCTCTAAAATGTCATAATGATTAAATCTTTGCATTGTTTATACAAAAAAGGTTCATCCCAAAAATAAAATTTTGCATCATGAATGAATTCCTTTTTCTATTATTTTCTTAGTCAATATGGTAAAATATCACTAACAATATAGTTTACAATATCAACATACCACAGTATTTCCCATCCTTTTACTGCATAAAGTTGTTCATTAGAAAAAGTTTCATTATTTCTTTTTCCAATTCAAGTATTTCTTCCTGCTTTAGCCTAGATAGATGATCAATAATTTGATTTTCAATCCCTTTCTTATCGACTACTACAAAATCAAACTCTTGCATCATAAGTACCTATCTAATTAATCTTGGTTCTGCAACATTCTTCTACATTAAATATTTAATAGCCGAGTGGTCAGTATGCACAACACATTTAGCTTCAATCAGATATGACCTAAACTTATCAAAAGCATAAACAATGGATTATAACTCTCTTTTAGTAGTGATATAGTTAATTTTAGCATCATTAACAGTCTTACTAGCATAGTATACAACTTTAAAAATCTTATCATATCTTTGCCCTAACTGATACACCGAAAATATATACATTTTTAGACCCATATTTTATACTTATCTTTAGTGTTTTGTTATATCTTTCTCATAAAGTCTGAGTAGTATACTTTATCTTTCTCCCTACTTTGAGATATGATGAAATGAAGAGATGTGCCAATATTAAAATATAAAATAAATTGTGATGATTTTTCAACTCCGAACTTAATTTAGATTTTGATCTGACCAATTAAATTATTAAAATATGTTGTGAAACATATGATCTGGGAAATGGAGTATGAGTTCTACAATAGAGTGAGGATCACATTTGATTTTATGGAGGAGAAATTCATTCATGGAATTAAGTACAAATTAATAGGGAAATATTCTTTATTGGGCGTAGAATTGGAGAATCTTTAGGGTGACATTAAAATCTCCCTGAAATCCCCAATTCGGTCTTAGTGTTTAAAAACTAAAATGAGAGTTAGCCCTCAAGTGAAGGCTAATTAGTGATAGTGATTTTGTTTGATTTTCTGTAACTTTCCTAGTAAAACTTATTATTACCAATTTACACATTCCCTGTGGGATTGATATTTAGGGCTTAAATAGAAAGTCCTTTATTACTTGATAACGATACGTATACTTGCGTAGAATCTCATTAATTATTTCTTATAATTATATATATTTTACACAACTTACTTTCACACAAGGATCAAGTTTTTGGCGTTGTAGTGGTGTCAACTTCATAAATCCTTACATATAAAAAATCGGGATGAAGTTTTTAGAGCCGTTGTGTGGGGAAAGTTAACGGTTAAATTTAGGTAAGTTAAATAGTTTTGATAAATTAGGAAAGTTAGAGATAATATATATGCTATAAAAATATTAAAAAATAAAAAAAATCAAAAATCCAAAAAGAAATTTATTTAAGAGTATTTTTAAAAAAAGAAAGAATTTTACTTCGCTTACTTTATTTGTTTATGAGAAATATTGGATCTGAAGGCTTAGTACCTTACGATTCAGAGTTATAACGTACTATTAGAAAATTTTGAAAAAATTTTGAAAACAACAAAGAAAATTTTAATTAAAAATTCAAAAAAAATATATTTTCATTTGTTTGGAGTGTTATTTTATTTTCTTCAATTTTTACATTGGTTATGCATTCTTGATCTGAAAATTTAGTGCCTTATAATTTTGAATCAGAACAGACTATTATAAAAATTTGAAAACAATGAAGACTTCCTAATTCTCAAGAAATGGCCCATACATCGCAAAATAATATTGATATTCAAAGTGCTGAAAATGAACATCATAGATTTGTGCTACATCATTTAAATATGACAGAGTGTCTAATGATGTTGTTAGGAATAGATTTTTTCCTTTTTCATTAAGGGATAAAGCCAAGACTTGGTTAAATTTATTAGCACCTAGATCTATTAGAATTGGGGAGAACTATCAAAAAAATTCTTAGCTAAATATTTTCCACCCTAAAAAACCGCTAAGCTTAGAAATGATATTACATCTTTTTGTCAGTTTGAAGGGGAATCAATATATGAAGCTTGGGACAAATTTAAAGTTATTTTTAGAAAATGTCCACACCATGCTTTTCCAGATTGGTTAATAATTCAGACCTCTTACAATGGATTAGTAAGACCACTAAGATCTATTATAGATGCTGCTGCGGGTGAATCATTAATGTCAAAACCTTTTGATGAAGCATATTCTTTAATTGAAGAAATGACTACTAATAATTTTCAATGGCCCTCTGAAAGGGTAAATCCTAAGAGAGTAGCCAATATTCATGATTCTGATGCAATGTCTATTTTGACTTCTCAAATTGCTGCTATTTTGAAAAAGATTGATCAAATAGGAGTGAACTATTCTCAAATACCCCCAATATTAGAGGAAAATTTACTAGGACATATTATTGATACTAAACCATCTTATGAAACTTTCAACGCTATAAATAATTGAAAAACAATCCTTATTCTAACTATTTTAACCATGGATGGAAAAATCACCCTAATTTTAGTTGGAATAATTATAACAATCCGGTGAATCCATCTGGAAATCTGAACAATCCAGGAAATCCTAATTTTTGAACTTATTATCCTCAAGGATTTAACTTCAATCCTAACCCACAAGTTAAGGAAAAGAAGTTGACGATGGAAGAAGAGATGTTGAATATGGGAAATCAAATACAAAATCAAGGGGCTGCTATTAGAAATATTGAAAATCAATTAGGATGTATTGCAATTGCACTTAGTAACAAACCTTCTAGACTTCTTCCAAGTACTGTGGAAGTTAATCCAAAAGATCAAAATAAAGAGCAAATTAAAGCTATTCAATTACGAAGTGGAAAAGAGGTTGAAATAAGGATTTAAAGAAAAACTGAAGTTGATGAAGAGAAGGAAGAAATGGAAAATGATCAACATGAAAATGAGCAAACACATGTTCTTTTAGAAAAACCATTACCTCCATTTTCTCAAAGATTGAAGCAGAAAAATAAAAATAAACAATTTACAAAATTTTTGGAAATCCTTAAGAAATTAACAATAAATATTCTTTTTGTTGAAGCTTTGAAACAAATGAAAAGTTATGTGAAATTTATGAAGGATGTACTAAATAAGAAAAAGAAGTTTACAGATCATGTGACCGTTGCACACAATGAAGAGTGTAGTGCTATTATTCTGAAAAAGCTTCCTGAAAAATTAAAAGATCCTAGTAGTTTTACTATAACTTGTGCAATTGGTGAAAAGTTTTATGGAAAAACTCTATGTGATTTAAGAACGAGTATCAATCTTATGCCTTTATTGATCTTTAAACGTTTAGATTTAGGAGAAATTTCCCCTACTACTGTAACCCTTCAGTTAGTTGATCGATCAATAACTTATCGAAAAGGAGTTATAGATCCAAAAGGAGTAGGAGTTATAGAGGATATACTAGTAAAAGTGGATAAATTTATTTTTAGTGTAGATTTTATAGTAATGGATATAGAGGAAGATAAAGTGATTCCTATTATTTTAGGGAGACCATTTCTTGCAATAGGAAGAGTTGTAATAGATGTGCAAAAAGGATAATTAATAATGAGATTTAATGATCAAGAAGTAAAATTTAATATAACAAAAGTTATGAAATATCCTGCAATAGAAAAAGATAATGAATGTTTCAGAATGGAAGTAGCTGATTATCTAAGTAATGAACAGTTTAAGAATGAGTGTGAAGATAAATTAAAGTAAGGAGAAATTTTTGAGAATGAAGATGAAATAAATGGAGAAGATTTGGATTATATTCAAGGCAAATTTGAAACGTTAGAGATGTTGGAAAACGATAGTAAAAATCTTATTCCTTCAAGTATTAAACCACCTAAATTTGAATTAAAGATATTACCTGCCTATTTAAAGTATGTATTTTTAGGAGAGTCATCTACATTGCCTCTTATTATATCTTCTGAGTTAACTGAAATTCAAGAACAAAAGTTGATAGAAATGTTGAACAAATATAAAAAGGCTTTTGGATGGACTTTAGCAGATATTAAAGGAATTAGTCCTTCAATTTGTATGCACAAAATTTTATTAGATGAATAATATGAATCTAAAGCTGATCCTCAAAGAAGTTTGAACCTAATAATGAAAGAAGTTGTTAAAAAAGAGATTTTAAAATGGTTAAATGCTGGAATTATATATCCTATTTCAGATAGTGCTTGGAGAGGAGCGACTGTTGAAGAAAATGAGAAAAAATGAATTAATACCAATAAGATAAGTTATTGGTTGGTGAATTTGTATGACTATAGAAAATGAAATATGGCCACCAGTAAAGATCACTTTCCTTTACCTTTTCTAGACCAAATGTTTGATAGATTGGTTAGGAATAAATGTTATTGCTTTTTAGATGGATATATCGGTTATCATCAAATTCCAATTGCTCCAGAGGATCAAGAGAAAACAACATTTACAAGCTCAGATAGAACATTTGCTTTTTGTCGAATGCCTTTTGGACTATGCAATGCACTTGCAACATTTCAAAGATGTATGATGTCAATTTTTAGCAATTTTATAGAACATGGAATGGAAGTGTTTATGGATGATTTTTCTGAATTTGGGACTTCGTTTGAGTTATGTCTTAATAATTTAGAAAAATTTCTGGAAGTATGTGAAAAAGTCAACCTAGTATTAAATTGGGAAAAATATTAATTTATGGTTGCAGGAGGTATTGTGTTTGGGCATAAAATTTCTGAAAAAGGCATGGAGGTAGATCCTGCAAAAAGCTAAGTTATAAAAAAATTACCACCACTTACTAATGTTAAAGGGGTGAGAAGTTTTCTAAGACATGCTGGTTTTTACAGGCGCTACATAAAAATTTTTTCAAAAATAACTAAGCTGCTATGCCAACTTTTAGAAAAAAATAAGAAATTTGATGTTGATGAGGAATGCATAAAAGCATTTGAATTATTAAAGAAAAAATTAGTCACTGCACCTATAATAGTACCACCTGACTGGAAAAAAACATTTGAAATAATGTGCGATGCTAGTAATTATGTCATTGGGGCTGTATTAGGACAAAGGCACGACAAAGTTTTTAAAGTTATATATTATGCTAGTAAGACTCTAAATGATGCTCAAATTAATTATATTACTAATGAAAGAGAGTTATTAGCTATTGTTTATGTATTTGATAAATTTAGACCTTATTTAATTAGAAGCATACAGATCATTGTGCTATTAAATACTTAATGCTAAAGAAGGATGCTAAACCAAGATTAATTAGATGGATACTTCTATTGCAAGAGTTTGATTGTACTGTGATTGATAGAATGAAATGATAATCAAATAGTTGGTCATTTGTCTAGGATAGAAATTAAAATATTAACTAATTTTGCAAATGAAATTTTAGAAAATTTCCTTGAAGAATAGTTATATAGTATTGATGAAATGGATGTACCGTGGTATGCTGATATATTGAATTTTATTGTAAGTGATATTTTACCACCTGATGAGTTTAATTCGAACAAATGTATTGTAATTAAAGAAATTTATATATGCTTCAAAAGACTATTTTTGGGATGACCCATATTTATATAAATAATTTAAAGATCTAATTATTAGAAGATGTATGTCTTATGAAGAAACTCAATAGATAATTAAAAGATATCATGATTCTGAAATTGGAGGACATTTTGGAACAGATAGAATAATATATAAGATTTTGTAAGCTGGATTTTATTGGCCTACTATTTTTTTAAAGATGTTAATGAATATATTAAAACATGCGATAGATGTCAACGAGTAAGAAAAAAGAAATGAAATGTCTCTAAATTACACATTGGAAGTTGAAATTTTTTATGTGTGGGGATTATATTTTATGGGATCATTTATGTCTTCATTTGAAAACTTATATATATTACTTGTTGTTGATTATATGTACAAATGGATTGAAGCTATTGTTGTACCCAGATGTGATGCTTGAAGTGTTTCTAAATTTTTGATTAAAAATATTTTTACAAGATATGCAATGTGACCAAAGGAAAATATGTTGAGATTTTCATACCTATTTTATACTGTTTTTAATGATATTGCACTTTAAAGAAAGATATTTTTGATGTTTTGTTGCAGGAATGATGAATTAGGGTCAATGGAGCAAACATATGCAAAAAGGAGTGAATTTGGAGCGAAAATGACCAAATTGTGGAGATTTGAACTAAGGGCGCTGACGGCGCCATCGACGCCACCGACAGCGAGTTTTTCCCAATGCTACAAGACAAAATCTCTAGAAGTCCACCAACGGCGCCCTCGAGGCCGCCGACGGCGCGCTCGGTGGGTTAGCTTACTCAAGATTTGGATAAGGCCAAATTTTGAAGGAATGCTTAGGCAACTCTTGGGAAAACTCATCCACAACTTTAAAAGAACAT
>NW_018252802.1:299940-301818 GCF_001263595.1 Phalaenopsis equestris
TTTTATATATGAATTTCGAGTTTTGTTGTGTTTTCCCTATGAGATCTAAGTAGTTTTCTCTGTCTTTCTCCTTATCTCAAGATTTATGAAATGGTGATTTGAATTGGTTGAGCCATAAAAATGTTTAAAAAGTTGTGATGATCTTTTCACTTCGATCTTAATTTACTTTCGATCTGGCCAATTGATTTGTTAAAATAGATTTAGCTTTACAACTAAAGTGAAGATTATATCCAAGATTCAGGAAATTCAAAGCTCTTGGAAATTGAGTGTAAATAAATAGGGAAATAAAATTATCGGGCGTAGAATTGGAGATTTTAGAGTGACAGACTAAAATCCCCAATTCTGTTCTATCTTTTGGGTGCTGAAGTGTAGATGTTAACGCTCAGGCGAGGGGAATGTGGGAGCTCCGAAGTGAGAGCCGATATCCTCCCAACCTAGCCGCATATTCAGTAAACATGCGTAGGATTAGTCAATGTTCTTTATGCCTGGACCAAAGGGTAAAGAATAGGTATGCTCCTATTTGGTACAATACAATTTGAACTGATTCACTTTATCTATTCACTATAATTTCTTGACAAGAAGAATGATGCTTTCTTATATATTGAATATCACATTAAAACCTTTATTAGTATAATTAATTATTTAAGAGTTATTAAAATTACATATTTATTTCAATTGCCTATTAGTGACAGATAAACAAGTTGAATTCCATTGTTGTGATTAAGTATTGCTTTTCTAGAATCTTAGTTTGTAGCTTCCAATATTACTCCTTGTGGGATCGATATCTAAGACTCCATTAGAACTCTATATTACTTGAGCGATACGTATACTTTCGTTGATAAGTATGACTTTACCATTATTGAATATTTTATATATACATCTTTATCGAATCTATAACTGTTATTAAGTTTTTAGTGCCGTGCTGAGGAATTAAATCTTTTAGTAGCAGTATTAATTACTTGTATTTTTAAGCATATATAAAGTCGCTGTCAAGTTTTTGGCACCATTGTCGGGGAGTAAACAGGAATCATAATTAGAGAAACAATAAATTAGGATTATTAGAAATTTTTTTACTTGAATTCAACTTATTTTTATATTTAGTTAATTATATTAATGAGTATTTATTTCAAATTATTTTAAATTGTATGCATAAATTTGAAATTGAAAATCTTATACCCTACTATTCAGAATTAGAACACAATGTTAGAAGGATTAGAAGATTAAGAAGAGAACCTAGAAATTCTGATACAATAGAACACCTCTCCCTCCATTCATCCTACCTCTCTATCTCTCCCCTTCCCGTCTCTCTCCATTCCTATTTTGACACATTCTCTCTCTTTATCGTTGCACTTCCTCTCTTTCTATTTCAGTCTCTCTTGCTATGTTGCTCTCTCTTTCTATTTCATTCTCACTATATCTCAATTTCTATAAAAGTTCTCCCTAAGTTCTAATAGATCCAGGTGCTAACAGGTGCTAATATGACAGAGTTTAGAACGATGTTGTTAGACTTAGACATATTTATTTTTCACTTAAGGATAAGGTTAAGATATGGTTAAATTTGTTAGCACCTGAATATGTTAGAACTTGGGGAGAACTTTCATAGAAATTTCTATTCAAATATTTCCCTCCATCCAAAACTGCTAAACTTAGAAATGACATAACATCATTCTGTCAAATTGATGGAGAGTCAATATATGAAACCTTGTGAGAGATTTAGAGATCTTCTTAGAAAATGCCCTCATCATTCGTTAACAGATTGGTTTATAATTCAAACTTTTTATAATGGATTAGTGGGATCTCTTAGACTGATTAAGGATGTTGCGGCTCGTGGTTCGTTAATGTGAAAATCATTTGATAAGGCTTATTCATTAATAGAAG
>NW_018252803.1:0-388 GCF_001263595.1 Phalaenopsis equestris
AGTCCACCAACACACCTATTGAGGGTCCGACCCCATGCTAAGATTACAAAGTCCTTAATGACCTCCTGAATCTTTCTGTTCAAAGGTGTTTGAATGAGCAGTCCTAAAGTCCAAAAGAGTTGACCATACTTACCCAAGAAAGAAATGAGTGAAGCATGCCAATGGAAGAAGGGTAATATGGTTCATGGGGGACATGAACACATTACCAATGTATGAAGATAATATTTCCTGATTAATATGGAGAGAGAATCTTTTCCCCAGCAGAGTCGCTAGAAGCTGTCGACACTATTTTGGTTGTGGAGTTGCCCGTTGAAAAGCTGTCGGTCACCAAGCCGGCCGCCAGAATCGAGAACCCCGTTGCCCGCTTCGGAAAGACATTTAATTTACA
>NW_018252804.1:0-385 GCF_001263595.1 Phalaenopsis equestris
GGAAAGCTTCTTCTTTAGGACTTGTGAAGGTGTGTACAAAGTTAATTTGATTTTAGTGGAGTTTAGAGCAGTGCCCTGATTTTGATCTCGATTTTGAGCTCAAAATTGAACTCACAGAGGAGGCTTTGAGGGCAATTAATGGTGGAGCCCTTCTTCTCTATGCTTAGAGAAGAATTTTGGATATTTTGGAGGAGGTTTTGCTAATCTATGGTGACTCTTCCTTATTTGGCCTTGAGCTCTCTCCTCTTCCATAGCCATGGCCATGGCTTTTTGATAGATTTAGATCAGTTGGGATGCTTGGAGATGAAGTTTAAAGCTCATGATGAGCAAGAAAAATGACACCATAGAGTAAATTGCCAAGTGTTAGTGAGTAATTTGCATGAAA
>NW_018252804.1:433-839 GCF_001263595.1 Phalaenopsis equestris
GGGATAAATATCATGGCTTAAATATCATGACTAACCCATGGTTAACTTAACTTAACTCTAAGATCTAGAGTTTAGCTGAGGTTAAACTTGATTGGGAATACCAAGTTTGATTTTCATTATATTTTGGTCATGGGCTAATATGACCAAAAATGGGTTTAGGTTTGTTTAGCCATGTCAGTTGCCTCAATTGAATATTATATTTGGTGTAGGATACCATGAGGAACAACTTTCTTGAAGGATGAAAGTCATTTTGAGGTCAATTGGTTAATCAATTTGGTGGATTTTTGATTTTTGATCCATTTTAAGCATGTTGGTCTAAGTTTGGGTCAAACTTGGGCTAGCAATGGAATAAGTCCAAATTGATTGTTGTTTTTGGTGTAAACATCATGATGAACAACTTTCATGA
>NW_018252805.1:0-2567 GCF_001263595.1 Phalaenopsis equestris
AAAGAAGTAAGAAAAAAAGTAGGGAGGTTGAAAAGAATATAGAGACACTAAAAGCGTGTAAGAGAGAGAGAGTTAGAGAGATAAATAGGGTGAGGGTGAGAGTTTTGAAGAGAGGCTAAAAGTGAGTAAAGGATGGGGAGATAGATAATGAGAGGGAGTTACAGGGAGGGAGGGGAAAAGAGGGGAGAAGAGGATGAGAGAGAGATAAAGAAAGAGAAGGAAAGAGAGACAATGAGAGAGGTGAGAGAGAAAAAGAGTGTTAGAGAGGGTAGGGTAGAGAGAGATAAATTTGAGAGAGAGAGGGAGATAGAGCAAGATGGAGAAGGATAGATAGAACATAAAATGATTAAGAGAGAAAGAGAAGAGAGAATGATTGAGAGAGCAAGAGAGACAGAAAGAGAAAAAAGTGAGAGACTGAACAAAGAGAGCAAAACCGTAAGTGAGAAATGATGGTTGAGAGAGAGATAAAGATGAGAGAAGCGATTAAAAGAGTGAGGAGAGGTTAAATGGAGTCAGAGAAGTTAGTGAGTGAGAGATAGCAAGTGAGGGACTAAGACAGAGAAAGAGAGGGTTAGAAATAAAGTGAGAGGGAAATATGTATCAAGCAAGAGAGAGTGGAGGACAGTAAGAGGAACAGAAAACATATAAAGGGAGACATAAAGAGTGAAGTAGAGAGGGAGAGATAGAGTAAGGGAGATAGAAATAGAGTGATAGGGAGATATAAAGGAGTGTGAGGGAGATACAGTGAGGAGAGAGCGAGAAAAAGATAAGAGAAAAGAAGAGTAGAGAGAGCTAGAGAGAGGTAGAGTGTGCAGGAAGAGAGAGAGATAATGAGTGAGGGGAGAGTGAAAGAGAACAATGGAGAGAGATGGAGTGAGAGAGATTATAAGAGAGAAATGCTGATATAGAGAGTGGGGCAGAAATGGAGAAGAGGGAGAGAATGAAAGTCTCCCTCTAAGAATCTTAATAACTCTCTTATTCCCTCCAACTCCTCTCCCTCTCTTTTCTATCTCTTATCTTTTCTCAGTGTCTCACACATCTACTTCCTCTTCATCTCTCTCCTGCACACTCTCCCTCTTCACTCTATCTCTCAAACTCTCTCTCAATGTTTCTTACTTGCTCTATATTTATCTCCATTTCACTCTTACACTTATTCTACCTCCCTCCTCACTCTCTCTCTTTCTCTTATGATCTCTAATTCTCTCTCTCTTTTATTCTCTCTCACCTCTCTCTCCTTCACTCTCCTCTCTCTTTATATCACAACCACTTTATCTACTCTTTCTTTTCTCCCTCTCCTTGGCCTTCTTTATCTCCCGCCCTCCCTCGCTCCTCTCTCCCTCTCCAACTCCATATCCCTCTACCTCTCATTCTCTATATCTCTTTATTATTCTCATTCCCTCCCTCCTTCATTCACTCACTCCATTCTCTCCATTAGACACTCTCTCACACACACTACCTCCATCACTTGCACACTTGCGTTGCTCTCTCACACTTGACATATCTCTCCATTTCCCTCTCACTCTCTTTTTCTCTCTTTTACTCACCTCTCTCTTTCTCTCTTGCTCTCTTGTTATACCTCTCTCTCTTTACAAATCTCCCACTCTCTCTCTCACTCCCTCTTACTCTCTCTCTCCTCTCTCTCACTATCTTTTGTTCTATAAACCACTCTCTTTACATATCTCCCATCTCTCTTTCTCGCTCTCTCTCTTTCTCTCTTTCACTATCTCTTTCTTTGTCTCTATCTCTCACCCTCTTCCTATCCCCATACCTCACTCTCTCCCATTCTAATCTCTTTATCACACACACACAATCTCTTCCTTCTCCCTCTCTCCCTTCAATTCCCTCTCCATCCCTCACTCTCTCCTCCCCGTTCCTCCTCTTAAACTCTTTCATCCTCACACATAATTGAGATAGATAATGAGCAAAAGAAAGAGAAGGATAGGAATGGGCAGAGAGAGGCAGAAGAGTAGAGAGGGTGGGAGGGTGAGTAAAATGGGACAGTGTTTCACTTGCTCTCTCTTTCTCTCTTCCTATCATCACCATTTTCTTCTCTCTAACTCTATCTCACCTCCCCCTTCCTCCTCTACCTCTTATCTCACCTCTCTTTCTCTCTCTTCTCTCTTGCTCACCTTTCATACTCAAACATTATTTCTCCTCTCTCATTGTTTCATTTCATTTTTCTCTCCAAATTTTTTTATTTCACTCTCACTCTCACTCATTCTCTCTCTATTTCCCCTTCCTCTGCCTTCTTCCTTTACATTCTCTAGAATGAGACCCTTCCCCTGCCTTTTTCCGTTACTTTCTCTAGAAAGAGAAAGAGAAAGAGAGTTAAAGAGAGATAACGAGAAAGAGAAAGTGAGAACTCACATACTTTCTCTACTCTCTCTCTTTCTCTCTTCATACTCTATCTTCCTCATGTTTCCCTCTTGTCTCACCTCTCTTTCTTTCTCTTCTCTCCTGCTCACCTTTCATACTCAATCATTATTTCTCCTCTCTCTTTGTTTCATTTCATTTTTCTCTCCAACTTTCTCTTTCTGTCCCTCTCACTCTCCCTCATTCTCTCTCTC
>NW_018252805.1:4831-8310 GCF_001263595.1 Phalaenopsis equestris
CTTTCTTGTAATTTCTCATTCTCTTCACTTCTCAGATAAGATAATGAATGATGGAGAAAGAGAATATTGATAGGGAGAGTGAGGGAGTAGGAGAGATAATATATAGAGAGAAAGAGAGAGTGAGGGAGAGAGAGATTGAGAGGTAGAGTGAAGAGAGGAAAAGATAGATAGAGAGATAGAGTAAGAGTTTGAGAGAGTGTGTGTGATTGTGAGGAAGAGAGAGAAAGGATAGAGAGAGTGTGAGCGAGAGAACGAGATAGAAATGTATGTTGAACGTTTGAGAGAGATAAAGAGAGAATCAATATAGAGAGTGATATCTCTATTCTCACTCCCTCTCTACCTTCCCCTTTCTCCCTCTACCTTGCTCTTTATCTCTCTATCTTTCACACACTCTCTCTATCTCTCTCGCACTGCATATTTCTCCTTCTTTCCCCTCCCTTTTTCCCCTCCCTTCCTCCCTCCATCCTCCATCTCTTTTATGTCTTTCTCTGTCTCTCTCACTTACCCTTAATCTTTTCATCTCTAACTTTATTCTCTCTCGCTCTCTCTACCTGTCTCACTCAGACTCCTCTCTCCATTTATTTATCAACCTAACTCCTCTCTTTATGTCACCTATTTAGATGTTCATCTTTCTTTCTCTCTCTCTATCTTTCTCTCCTACTATTTTTCTCACTTTCTTCTCATCTCTCACTAGCAAGAGAAAATATGGGAGGAGAAGGATATAGAGCTAGAAAGAGGTAAAGAGAAAGAGGGAAATGGATGAAGATAGAAAGAGTGAGAAACATATGGATAGAGAGAGAGAAACATCAAAAGTGAGAGAGTTAGAATGGGCGAGAGAGAGAGAGGGAGTTGGAAGAAGAGAGGGAGAGACGGAAAGTGAGACAAGTTGATCCCCCATCTCTCTCTCATCTCCCCCATCTCTCTCTCACTCACTCTTTATATCAATTTATCTCTATCATATGGGAAAGTCAGAGAGAAAAGGAGTTGAGAAAGTAAGGAAGATAGATAGTAATGATGTAGAGTTGAAAAGAGAGAGAGAGTGGAAGATATATTGAGAGCACGAGAGAGATGCAGAGCTAGAGAGAATGATAGATAAAAATGGAGAGAGAGTCAAAAAATGAGAGAGGAAGAGAATGAGTGGGAGGGAGAGAAATCTTAAAAGAGAGGGAGAGGGTGAAAGAGAAAATGAGAACAAAAAGATATATGTGAGAGTGAGATAGAGATGGAGGTAAAAAATATTGGGAGGGATGGATAGTCTCTCTCTCTTAAGTAGAAAGCAGGGGAAAGTGGAAAGAAAGAGATATGGGGAGGGAGACACATAGGGAGAGAGAAAAGAGATAGGAGATAGAAGGAGAGAAAGACATCCAAAGTGTGAGAGAGACATATAGAGAGATAAAAAAAGAGAAAGGGTGAGTAAAATAGGGAATTTGAGAGAGACAAAGTGATGGATTAAAAGAGATAGAGAAAGAAAGAGAGAGGTAGAGAGGCAAAATGTGAGAGGGAGGGAGGGAGCAAGAGTAAGTGAGTAACAGAAGATGAGCAATGAAATAGAATGAGAGTGATAGAGATACAAAAGAGAGAGAAATGAGGGAGGTAGACAAAAAAAGGAGCATGAGAGAGAATGAGAATGAGAGATAGAGAGGGTGGTGAGAGAGAATTTTCAGAGAGAGAAAGAGAAAATGAGAGAGAGAGAGTAAGAGAAAGAGAGAGAAGTGAGGGAGGGAGAGAGGAGAGACCATGAGAGAGAATGAGAATGAGGGATAGAGGAGGGAGAGATTTTTCATTTTTTCTTCTCTCTCCCTCTCTCTCTTCCTTCCCTTGAGAGAGCATCTTTGCACATTCTCTTTCTCTCTTGCATTCTCAATCATGCTCTTGCCCTCAGTCTCTTTCTTAATCATGCTCTCTTTCACTCTCTCACATTCTCTCATGGTCCGTCCCCATCTCTCTCCTTGTTCCTCCCTCTCATTCTATCTATCTATCTAAATCTCTTTTCCTCTCTCTTGCTTTCTCTCACTCTCCATTCCTTCCTCAACCTCTCATTTTTGCTTCTCCTTTTCTCTCTACCACTATCGCCTTTTCTTTGTCACTTTCTCTTCTTTTACTTCTCATACTCTCACTCCCTCCCTCTCATTATCTCTCATATTTTTTCTTCTTTATTACTTTCTTAGCCGCTTCTCTCTCTCCCTCCTAATTTTTTGCTTTTACCATCACTCTATCATTTGCTCTTTTTAACTTTAACTCCCTCTCTCACTCACTCTCTCCCCTACATGCTATCTCTCATTAGTTATCTTTCTCCCTTCCTCCCTCTACAGGGCTCTAGCACTCTTACTCTTCTCTCTCTTATGCTTCTCTTTCTTCTTCTCTTTCTCTTATTCCCCCTCTCTCTCACTCTCTCATTAGAAGGGTGAGAGAGTGGAAGGGATAGGACCTATCTCTCTCCCTACCTCTCTATCACACATTTCTCTCTCTCTCTCTCTTTCACTTTCCCTCAATCTTTCTATCACTCCTTCCCTTTCCTTCTCTATCTCCCTATCTCACATTCTCCCTCTTACTTCATTCTCCACATCTCTTATGCTCTCTAATATTATATCCTTCTCCATCTTACTTTTCTCTCTATCTCATTCTCTTTCTTTCATTTTCTCTCCCACATTGTCAATCTCTCTCACTCGCTCATCTCTCTCTCACTCTATTTTTTCTCTTGTCTCTCACTTGGTCACATTCTTCCTCTCTCTACATTGCTCTCTTACTCACACTCTTCTCTATCCCCCTGTTTGATATCTCCTATTTTCATTCTCTCATTCTCTCTCACTCTCCCTCTCTAGCACCCCCTCCCTCTCTATCTCTCCCTCTCCCTCTCTCTCATTATCTCACTATCTGTATTTCATTATTCTCTCTCCCATCTCTCTTTATCTTTCCCTCTCCCCCTATCAATCTCTCTTTATAGCTCATTCTCTCACTCTTCTCTTCTTTTATCTCTTTCAATCTCACCTCCCTCCCTCCAACTATTTTATCCCTTCCACTATTTCAAAACCTCCTTTTCTTTCAATTATTTATCAGTCGCTTTATCTCTTTTCCTTTTTCCCTCTCACACACTCTCTCTTTCTTTTTTTCTCCCTCTCTATCCATCCCTCCTCTCCTTTGATATTATAAGATAGAGATGAGAGAGAGAGAGAGTGGGGGTGAGAAAAAATATTAAGAGGATAGAATGAGTGATAAAGGGAGAAGTAAGAGTGATAAGCTGATAGAGAGAGTGGGTGGTAGAGAGGAAGGGATAGAGAGAGGATGACAGAGAGTGTGTAAGAGAAAGTACGAGAGGGAGTGAGAGAGAGGTTTTTCTCTTCATATCTTGCTCTAATTGTTATTTCTATCACTCTCTCTCTCTCCCTTTCTCATGCTCCCCTTCTCACTCTTCTCTCTCTCTCTCTCTCTTTTTCCTCACTCTTTATCTCTCCCCCTAACCTCTCTATTTCTATCTTTAC
>NW_018252805.1:8652-13545 GCF_001263595.1 Phalaenopsis equestris
GTGGAGTGATAGAGGGTGGAAAAGAAAGGGAGGCAGGCTTTCCCTCTCTCTCTCTCTATTGTTTTACCTCTCTCTCACTCTCTTCTCCTTCCCTATTTTATCTTCTCTCTACCTCTCTCTCTCTCCCTTGCTTCTCTCACTCCATTTATGCTCCCTATCTTGCCTCTCCATCTATCTCTCCCCTCCTTCTCTCGTACTTTCCCTTCATCTTTCTCTTTCTACTTTTCTCTCTAACTAAAACTCTTGTTACCACTCCATTTTTCTCATTCTCTCTCCCTACTGCTCCTTCTCTCCGTCCCTCATTCCTTCCCTCCCCCTCCCTCCCTCCCTCCCTCACTCCCCCTCCCTCTTGTATTATTAATCTCTTATGTTCCCTCATTTTTTGTTTCTCATATGTTCTCTCTTGCTTTTTGTGTTGTTCTCTTCTCTATCTTAGTCACTCTCTCTCTTGTTCTCTATCTCTCTCTCTCTCTCAATCTCTTCATCTCTCCCACTATCTTTCTCTCTTGATTGCTCTCTCTTTCTTACTCTTTCTTCTTTATGTCTACTCTTTATCATCCCCTTTCTATCTTTCAAGCTCTTTCTCTCTCTCTCTCTCTCTCTCAACCTCTTCCCTCTCTCACTAGCTCTCATTCTTTATCACTCTCCCTCATCTCTCTCACTATCTTTCTCTCTTGCTTTCTCTCTCTTTCTTACTCTTTCTTCTTTATTTCTCCTATTTATCATCCCCTCTCAATCTTTCAAGCTCTCTCTTTCTCTCTCTCAACCTCTTCCCTCTCTTGCTGGCTCTCATTCTTTATAACTCTCCCTCATCTATCACCCTCTAACTCTTTCTCTCTCCTTCCTCTCTCACAGACTACCTCTCTTATTCTACTTATCTCTCTAAAACACACTCTCCTCTCCATTTCTCTCATTCTCTCACCCTACTGCTTTCTTTATCCCTCCCTCATTCCATCTCCCACCCTCTCTTTATTTATCTCTTATATTCCCTCTCTACCTCTCACTATATATATCTATCTCTCCTACTCTATCTTGCTTTCTCTCACACTCCATCCCTCACTCCCTCCCACCTCTCCCTCTCTCTTGTATTATCTATCTCTTATGTTCTCTCTTTCTTGTTGTATTGTTTTATTCTCTCTGTCTCTCTCACTCACTCTCTTGTTCTCTATCTCTTGCTCTCTTGATCTCTTCATCTCTTCCACTATCTTTCTCTCTTGCTTGCTCTCTCTTTCGTTATCTTTTTATTTATCTATCCTTTCTCCCTCCCCCTCTATATCTCTCAACCTTTATGTCTTTCTCTCAACGTCTTCTCTCTCTTAGTAACTCTCATTCTCGGTCACTCTCCCTCATGTATCACCCTGTAACTCTTGCACACTCCCTCCTCTCTCACAATCTGTCTCTCTCTACCTTGAACATTGTTTAGTTAACTCTCAAGAGAGAGTGATTGAAGAAGACATAAGTGAGAGAAAATGAGAGGTACAAAGAAAGGTGGATGAAGAGATGGGACAGAGGAAAATGAGTGGGGCATCTCTTTCTCGCTATGTATCTCTCTTGCTTTTTCTCCTACTTCCTTTCTCTCATACTTTTTTTCTCTCCATCTAACTTTGTTTCTATCACACGCATACACAGACACACAATCTCTCTTGTTTTCTCCCTCCCTCTAGCTTTAACCGCCAATCTCCCTCTATCTCTCATACTTTCCATTTACTCTCTCTTGATACTCTCTCTCCCCTACCTCTACCTACCTCTCTCCATGTTCCTCCTTGTCTCTTTTTATCTATCTATGCCTCCCATTTTATCTTTCTCTTTCTCACCTACACTCCCTCCTCTCTCTATGTCCTTCTCTCTCACCTTATCTCTTATTTCATCGTAGTTCCCTCCCTCCTTATTCCTCATTGTTTCTTTCCCTCTCAACCTATCAACTCTCACTCTCTCTTCCTCTCATTTCTATCTACATCCTCCTCTCGCTATCTCTTTCTCCCTATATTGTTCTCTCTCACCTCCTCTTTGTCCCTCCCTATCCCAATTTGTCCCTCGCTCTTCCCTCTCACATTCTCTTTCACAATCTTACTCGCTCTTCTTCTTCTCTCATTCTCCTACTCTCTGTTTTTATCACATGCTCTCTCACTCTCGCTATCTATTACCCTTCATCTTCTTCTAGCACTCCATCACTTTCTCCACTTACTAGTTCTCCCAAATTCTTGCTTCCTCTCTTTCTCCCTCTAACCCACCCTCCCACCTCTCTGTCACTATATACTTACACTCTTTTTCTCTTGATTTCTATATCTCTCTATCTTTATCACTATCACTCTCCCTCTCTACTTCTCTACCTATCCTATTCCCTCTCTCTTTTTCTTCTCTTTCTATAGCTCTTTATTTCCCTATCTCTTTCTCCCTCCCCTCTTATCCCTCTCTTTTCATTTCTCTCTCTCTATCACTCTCTCTATCTGTCTCCATCCACCTTTCTCATTATTTCTATCATTCTCTTTGATTCCCCTTTTACTCTCACTACCACCATCCTTCCCTCTCTCTCTTTAGGATCTCCTTCCATGTCTCTATTCTCTCTTTCTCTCTTTAACTCCTCTATCTTTCTCCTTATCCCTTTGTCTCACATGTTCCTTCCCTATTTCTCCTCCTCTATCTTTCCTCTCTTATCTTCAATCTCTTTAAGAGAGAAAAAATACAGGGAAATAGAGAGGGAGGGAGGGAGGAAGTGTGAGGGAGGGAGAAAGAGAGAGAATGTGATAGAGGTAAGGAGTGAAAGAGAGAGTTAGGGATGAGGAGATAAACATGTTGATAGTTTAAAAAAAAAAAAGGGAATGAGCATGAGAGAGAAAGTGAGATAGAGGAATGATTGATAAAGATAGACAATGTGAAGGAGAGAGTGAGAGAGTAGAGAGATTAAGATAGAGGAGAGTGAAAAAGATAAAGAGTGATGTGGAAGGGACGGTTAATAAATGAGGGAGGGAGGTAGTGGGGGTGGGAAGGTGCATGAGTGAATAGAGGAGTGAAAAAGAGGGAGGGATAGTTTGAGAGAAGGTTGATACTTTATCATCTCTCGCTCTCTCCCTCCTTACGCACTTCTTATCTCTCCCTCTCTCTAACTCTCATTCTTTCTCTTTTGCTATTTTTCTCTATCACTTTCTCTTACTTTCGTGCTCTCTACATGTTCCTCTATCTCTCTTTCCCTCTCTATATAATCACTGGCATTTTCTCTTTCTCACTCTCTCCCTCTCTCTCATTATCTATCTCTTACACTCTCTCCCACTCTCTACCTCTCACTCTATCCATTTCCCTATCTTTATTGCCATTTCTCCCTCCCTATCGCTCATACATCTATCCTATTCTCTCAATTTTCCTTCTTTCTCTCACTCTTCTCTCTCCATTCCTTTCTTTCCCTCTTTACTTGCTTATTTCCCTCTATTTCTCTCTCCCTCTTGTTCTCCCCCATATTTATTGCTCTTTTACTCATACCATCAAGATCTCTCTCACTTCATCGCTCACACTGTCACTTCCACTATTTCCCTCTCTTTATCTCTCTCTCTCACTCACCTCGATCATATTTTTTTCTCCTACAAGACTCATCTTTCTAACTCTATCATTGTTCTCTCTTTCATTGAGAGAGAGGGTACCTGAATACATTTTTATATAATTATTGTATATTTGACTCCATGCATCCATTCTATTTTCTATGAGTTCCAACATTAATAAGTATTCTATTTTTTGATGTTCTTATGTTATGGTATGAATAAACCTTACCAAAAATAGAGAGATAAAGATGAATGAGAGAGAGAGAGAGAAAAGATAGATAACAAGGGAAAAAAGGGGAGAGAAAGAGAAGAGCAAGAGAAAGAGCAATAAAGAGAAGGTAAGAATGTGTGAGATATAAATGAGAGAGAGAGAGAGAGAAAGAAAGAGAAAATTAGAAGATAAAGGAAGAGGGAGCAAGTAGGTGTGATGTGTGTGAGTGAGAGAGAGACAAGAGTTAGCGAGTGAAAGAGATAAGTAGAGAATAAAAGAGGGATAATGAGAATGAGGATAGAGGGATAACGAGAATGAGAGGGAGATAGAGAAGCAGAAAGCCAGTGTGTGTTTGTGTGAAAGAGAATTTAATCTTTTTTCTTCAGTGGATGACTGCGGGAAGAGGAATCGCAAACGAGAGAGCAAGCGTGATAGAGTGAAAGAATAGGAAGAAACACAAGTGTGGAAAGATGGAGCTTGTGTGAGAGTGAGAGGGAGAGGGGGACGAAGAGGCAGGGGGAAGAAGGATGAAAAGAAGAAAAAGAGATAAATAGATAGAGTGAGAGAGAAGAGTGAGGATATGAAAGCAGGAAGTACAGAGAGAACATGTAGAGGGTATGAGAGAGAGGGAGGGAGGGCGAGAGAGATGTGGGGATAGAGAGAGAGCACAAAGAGTAAAGAAAAGATAGAGCTGGATATTAGATAGGGAGAAGAAATGTGAGAGGGAGGGAGAGGGAGGGAAGGATGGATAGGGAGTGGGAGAGAGACTTAATGAGTGTGAAAGGGAGAGAGAGTGTGTGAGAGAAGCGAGGTAAGAAGTGACAATGAGTGTGTGACCAAGATAGAGAAATGGATAGAGGGAGAGAGTATAAGAATGAGAGTGAGAGAGACAGTTAGCATGGGAAACTGAATGAAGGGAGAGAACAAGAGAGTGTGGGACTGAGAGAGAGAAGAGAGAGTGAGAAGTGAGGGGGAAGAGGGAGAGGTAGTAAGTGAGTGAGGGTAGGTGGTAGTGAGAAAATGTGAAAAGAGAGAGGAGATAAAGAGAAGTAGTAGATAGAGAGAGTGGAAGATTGAGCATTGTTGTTGTTCTCTATGCACTCACTTTTTCTTTATATTCCTTCTCTCACTCTGTCTTATATCCCTAATTTT
>NW_018252805.1:14125-15906 GCF_001263595.1 Phalaenopsis equestris
GGGGGGAAAGAGAGACAATGAGAGGTGAGATAGGGAAATAGTGTTAGAGAGGGTAGGGTAGGGAGAGATAAATATGAGAGAGAGAGGGAGATAGAGCAAGATGAAGAAGCACAGATAGAACATAAAAGATTAAAAAGACTGAACAAGAGAGCGAGACAGTAAGTGAGAAAGGATGGTTGAGAGAGAGATATAGATGAGAGAGAAGTGAGTAAAAGAGTGAAGAGAGGTTAAATGGAATCAGAGAAGTTAGTGAGTGAGAGAGAGCGAGTGAGGGACTAAGAGAGAGAAATAGAGGGATAGAAATAAAATGAGAAAGGGAAATAGGTATCGAGCAAGAGAGAGTGGATCAGAGAAGAAGAGAGACATAGGGAGATAGATAGAGTAAGAGAGATAGAAAGAGAGACATAGGGAGACATAGAGAGTGATGTAGAGAGGGAAAGATAGAGTAAGAGAGATAGAAAGAGAGACATAGGGAGATAGAGAGGAGTGTGAGGGAGATATAGTGAGAGAGAAAGTAAGTGAGAGAGAGAGAAGGAGATAAGAGAAAAGAAGAATAGAGAGAGCTATAGAGAGGTAAAGAGTGAAGGAAGGGAGAGAGAGATAAAGAGTGAGGGGAGAGTGAGAGAGAACAATGGAGAGAGATGGATAGAGTTAGAGAGAGTGAGATTGAAGACAAGGAAGGTGGTTGAGATAGAGAGATGATGAGAAAGAGGGAGATGGATGGAATGAGAGATGGAGAGAGAGAAGGATGGGAGAAAGAAGGAGAGAGAGGAGGGATAAAGAGAGGAAGAGAGAGGGTCGGAAAGAGGGAGAGAGAGCGATGAAGGGGTGGAGAGGGAGAGCATGAGGCAGAGAAGTGAATTAGAAGAGAGATATAGAAAGAAAGAGTGAGGGAGGGAGAGAGAGTGAGAGAGATGCAAAGCTAGAGAGAGGAGAGCACAACAAAGAAAGTGAGAGAGATTATAAAAGAGAAATACTGATATAGAGAGTGGGTAAGGTAGAGAAAAAGAGGGATAAGGGAGAAGGACAGATAAAGTGATAAATAAATGATAGTGAGAGAAGAATGTGTTAGAGAGAGAAAGTGGGAGAAGAAGAGAGAGAGATTGAAAGAGAGAGTGTGTGAAAGTGTTAGAGTGAGAGAGAGTTAGAGCACATGAGAGAGAGAATGAGAGAGTTAAAGTGTAAAGTGAGAGAAAAAAATGATAGTGAGAAAAGAATTTTTAGAGAGAGAAAGTAAGAGAAGAAGAGAGAAATTTAAAGAGAAAGTGTGTGAGAGTGTTAGAGTGAGAGAGAGTTAGAGCACATGAGAGAAAGAATGAGAGAGTTAAAGTGGGAGAGGGAGAAGGAGAGAAATAAAGAGAGAGAGAGACAGGGGAATAAATAGAGAAGAGGGAGAGAATGAAAGTCTCCCTCTCAAAATCTTAATAACTCTCTTATTCCACTAATCTAAATAAGTCAGTGGAGCAGAAAGCAAGTGTTTGTTCGTGTGAAAGTGAAGGGGGAGATAAGTCGAGAGAGAGAGAGAGAGATTTGAAGTGAGTGGAGCGAGAGAGCAAGAGTGATAAAGTGAGAGAATAAGAAGTGACATAAGTGTGGAAGGATAGAGCATGTGTGAGAGTGAGAGGGAGAGGGAGAGGGAGAGGTAGGGGAAGAGGGATAAAAAGTAGAAAAAGAGAGATATAAATAGATAGAGTGAGAGAGAAGAGAGATGATATGAAAGCAGGAAGTGTAGAGAGAAGAGGTAGAGGGTATGAGAGAGAGGGAGGGAGGGTGAGAGAGAT
>NW_018252805.1:17257-19741 GCF_001263595.1 Phalaenopsis equestris
AGAGTGAGATAGAGAGAAGAGAGAGGTAGTAAGGGAAGGAGAAAGAAAGGAAGCTAAAGAGAGTGAGGGAGAGAGCCTGCCTCTCTTCTCACACTCTCTCTACTTTTTCTCTTCTCTCTCGCTCTCACTCTGCCTCACACCCCCTCGTTCCCTCTATCTCTTATATTCTTTACCTCATTTTTTTCTTCCAGTCTATCTCTTTTTCCCTCCCTCTTTGTGCCCCCTTATTGCTCTTCGTACTTTATCCTACACTATCCAGCACTCTTTCACCCATCTCATTCTCACCCTCTCTCTTTTTTTCTCTCACTTCTTTCTTTCTTTTTTTATCATTCTCACATGCACTCTCTCAGCCTTCCTCTCCCTCCTTCCATTTATCCCTCGCTAAGACTTTTTCTCTATTGCTCTTTATTCTCTCTCTAAATATTCTCTTTCTATCTATCTCTTGCTCTATCAATCTATATCTTTTTCTCTCCCACTATCCCTCCATCCTCTCACTCTCTTTCTCTCTACTTCCCTTTTCCCATCCCTGTCTCTCGCTCTCTCACCTCAGTCTCAGGCTCTCTCTAGAACTTCATCTCTAATCCTCTCCTTATTCTCTCATCTCTCTCTAATGATGGAGCAAAAGTGAGAGAGGTAAAGAGCAAGGCTAGAGAAGGAGCATGACATGAGACAATGAGACAGAATGTGAGAGTGAAAGAAAGTGAGAGAGAAAGAAGAGAGAAAATGGGAGAGAAGAGTAAAATTTTTTTTATAATTTTGTTGAAATGAAGAGAGTGATGAGAGAGTGAGAGAGAAGAGAGATAGAGAGAGGAGAGAAATAGAAGAAAAAATAGAATGAGAGATTACAAGAAAGAGATAGAGAACAATAAGATAGATAAGAGCGGGAGAGGGAGATGAAAACAAGAGGAGGAGGTGAGTGAGGGAGGGAGAGTAGTAGTGAGAGTATACTGTGAGAGAGAGAGAGAGAGAGAGAGGAAGATTAAGAGACTGAGAAGAGACAGAGAATGAGAAAGAGATGAGGAGAAGGTAGGAGTGAAGAGAATGGGAGATAAATCTCTCTCATTATCGCCTAAGAAGGCAAAATTTTTTGCTGAAGTTGCGAGTAGAACGAGAAACTTGTGGGTTTTCCTTGTAGATATTGCGAAAGTGTTGATTTCATTGGATTCTGGAATCCTGATGTCTCACAGATTGCACGATACTAAGCGCAAGATTTCGCGGGAGCTCCTGCTTCATTCTCTCTAGCTAGGAGAAGCTTTGTCTTCTTCTCTGTATTCTTTCTACATACTCTATTTTGCTCTTACTCTCTTGATCTTTTTATCTCTATCTATCATCTGCACTACCTCTCTCTCTCTCTCACTTTCACCCTTTCTCACTCAATTTCTTTTTTCTCTCACTCAATCTCTCTTAAGAGATAGGGAGAGTGAGAAAGATGAGAGGAGAGAAAATAAATAGAGAGGGAGAGGGAGAGAGAGGGGAAGGGAGGGATAAACATAGAGAGGGAAAGCTATAGAGAGCTGAAGAGAAAGAGCAAGAGAGGCACTAACTACGAAAAGCGATGGAGGCATACTCTACTTATCTCCCTACCTCCCTCCAACCCTCTCTTATCTCTTCTTCTCTCTCTCTCTCATTCTTTATTTCTTTCTTCTTCTCTCACTCACGCACTCTCTTTGTCTCTATATCTCATTTTCTTTCTCTCTGAGAGATAGAGAGAGGGAGCGACAAAGGGAGAGAGAGAGAGATGGAGAGCTAGCGAACGAAAATCAGGAAAGATCAAGCAAGTGAGATAAGGGGGTATGTGATTGCAAAAGAGAGAGAATACATGAGAGGGTTAGAGAGGGAGAGAGTTAAAGGGGTAGGGAAGGTGAGAGAAGAGAGATAATATAAGCTTATCTCTCCATTTTTCTCTCTCTCACACTTTGTCTCGCTCTATCTCTCTTTCTCTCATTTCTCACATCTCTTCTCTTTCTCTCACTCTAACTCTCATACAATCTCTTCTGTAATCTCTCATTATCTCTCTTATCTATCTCTTCTATCACTTTCTCTCCTCACTCACCCTCTCATCTTTATCTCTCTAATCCCATTTTCATTCGCTCTCATTCTCCCTTTTTCTATCTACCTCTCTCTTTTCTCTCTCTTTCTTATTCTCTGTGTATCTCTCTCACTCTCATTTTATGTCATTGCTCACTTCTCTCACTCTCTTACTATTGCTCCCTCCTTCCCTCTCACATTTTGCCTCTCTACCCCCCTTTTTCATTCTCTATCTCTTTCAATCCCTCACTTTAAGAGGTTTGGAAGAAGGCAGAGAGGGAGAGAGATAGATAGTTGATGAGAGAATAAGAGGAGAAACATAGAGAGAGTGTCTGTGAAAAGAAAGTGGGTGAAAGAGAGAACGATAAAGCAGGAGGCATTGATAGATAGGAAGAGACAAGAAGGAACAGGGAGAAAGGAAGGGAGAGGTAGGGGAGAGAGAGAAACAAGAGAGAG
>NW_018252805.1:23759-29887 GCF_001263595.1 Phalaenopsis equestris
GTATGAGGATAGAATGAGTGATAAAGCGAGAAGTAAGAGAGATATGCTGATAGACAGAGTGAGTGATAGAGAGGAAGAGATAGAGAGAGGATGAGAGAGTGTGGGGGGAAGAGGAAGAGAGGTGTTTCTCTTCATATCTTACTCTATTTGTTATTTCTATCACTCTTTCTCTCCCTTTCTCATCCTCCCTTTCTCACTTTTCTCTCTCTCTCAATCTCTGCACTCTTTTTCTCTCCCCCTAACCTCTCTATTTCTATCTTATGTCTCTCTGTCATTTTTATTGTTGTCCTTCTTTTCCCACCCTCTCACTCTTTTTGCATCCCTCCCACCCACATACATTCTACCTCACTCTACGTCCCTCTTTCTTTCAATATCCCTCCCCCTTTCTTGCTCTTTCTCCCTTACAATCACTCTCCCTCTTTCTCCCTCTTTCTCTCACTTCTTTTTTTCTCTCTTTTGCTTTCTCCCTATCTCT
This sequence comes from Phalaenopsis equestris, assembly GCF_001263595.1. Classification (NCBI taxonomy): domain Eukaryota; kingdom Viridiplantae; phylum Streptophyta; class Magnoliopsida; order Asparagales; family Orchidaceae; genus Phalaenopsis; species Phalaenopsis equestris. The sequence goes on from NW_018252805.1 coordinate 24,235, forward strand.
CTTCTCTCTCCCTCTCCTTCTACTTCTCCCTCTTTCTCCCCATCACTCTCTCCCTCTCACCTCACTCATGCTCTCTCCAGCTGAGAGAGAGAAAGATACCCTCCATCCTTGCATATCTTTCTTTCCCTCGCTCTATTGTTATATCTCTCTATTCTCATTCTCTTTTTCGATTTCACCCCCTCTCATTCTAAATATATATTTTCCCTCCTCCTCTTTCTCTCACTCTCTCCTTTCACTCTCTCCACCTCACTATGTCTCTTTCCATCTCTTTATCTCTATCAATTTCATTCACTCTCTGTAGCTTTATATATCTCACATTCCCTTCGCCTTGCTCCTTTTGTCCCACTCTCTCTTTCTCACTCTCTCTTACTTTTAATATCTCAGTCTCTCCCCCCATCTTTCTCTTATTCTCTCCTTCTCTCTCACACCTCTATCTCTCTCTATCTCTCACTAGTACTCTCTATTTCTTTTCCACTCTCTAGAAAGAGACAGAGAGATCAGGTGACAAATAAAGAGGGAGGAAACGAAAGAAGAAGAGAGCATCTCCTTATTGAGAGGTATTAGGAGAGAGAAAGGTTAATAGATGGATGGTGAGAGGGAGAGCGATCAAGAGAATTAAAGAGAAGGCGGGAGAAGACAAAAAGAGATAATAAGAGAGATAGAGGGAGATTACAAGATAGAGATGAGAGAGAGAGAGTGGGGGTGAGAGAAATATTATGAGGATAGAATGAGTGATAAAGCGAGAAGTAAGAGAGATATGCTGATAGACAGAGTGAGTGATAGAGAGGAAGAGATAGAGAGAGGATGAGAGAGTGTGTGTGTAAGAGAAAGTGTGAGAGGGAGGGAGAGAGAGGTGTTTCTCTTCATATCTTACTCTATTTGTTATTTCTATCACTCTCTCTCTCCCTTTCTCATCCTCCCTTTCTCACTCTTCTCTCTCTCTCAATCTCTGCACTCTTTTCCTCTCCCACTAACCTCTCTATTTCTATCTTTACTTATGTCTCTCTGTCATTTTTATTGTTTTCCTTCTTTTCCCACCCTCTCACTCTTTTTGCATCCCTCCCACCCACATACATTCTACCTCACTCTACGTCCCTCTTTCTTTCAATATCCCTCCCCCTTTCTTGCTCTTTCTCCCTTACAATCACTCTCCCTCTTTCTCCCTCTTTCTCTCACTTCTTTTTTTCTCTCTTTTGCTTTCTCCCTATCTCTCTTCTCTCTCCCTCTCCTTCTACTTCTCCCTCTTTCTCCCCATCACTCTCTCCCTCTCACCTCACTCATGCTCTCTCCAGCTGAGAGAGAGAAAGATACCCTCCATCCTTGCATATCTTTCTTTCCCTCGCTCTATTGTTATATCTCTCTATTCTCATTCTCTTTTTCGATTTCACCCCCTCTCATTCTAAATATATATTTTCCCTCCTCCTCTTTCTCTCACTCTCTCCTTTCACTCTCTCCACCTCACTATGTCTCTTTCCATCTCTTTATCTCTATCAATTTCATTCACTCTCTGTAGCTTTATATATCTCACATTCCCTTCGCCTTGCTCCTTTTGTCCCACTCTCTCTTTCTCACTCTCTCTTACTTTTAATATCTCAGTCTCTCCCCCCATCTTTCTCTTATTCTCTCCTTCTCTCTCACACCTCTATCTCTCTCTATCTCTCACTAGTACTCTCTATTTCTTTTCCACTCTCTAGAAAGAGACAGAGAGATCAGGTGACAAATAAAGAGGGAGGAAACGAAAGAAGAAGAGAGCATCTCCTTATTGAGAGGTATTAGGAGAGAGAAAGGTTAATAGATGGATGGTGAGAGGGAGAGCGATCAAGAGAATTAAAGAGAAGGCGGGAGAAGACAAAAAGAGATAATAAGAGAGATAGAGGGAGGAGAAGAAGGAGTAAGGGAGGGAGGAAGAGAAGGTGAGCGTACAGCGATAGAGGGTGGACAAGAAAGGGAGGCAGGCTTTCCCTCTCTCTCTCTCTTGTTTTACCTCTCTCTCACTCTCTTATCATATTCTCTCTCTCTTTTTCTTCTCTTTTTATAGCTCTTTATCTCCCTATCTCTTTCTCCCTCCCTTCCCATCCTTCTCTTCTCCTTTCTCTCTCTCTTCTTTTTGTCATTCTCTCTATCTCAATCCATCCACCTTTCTCATTATTTCTATCATTCTCCTTGATTCTCCCTTCACTCTCACTACCACCATCCTTCCCTATCTCTCTTGAGGATCTCCTTCAATGTCTCGATTCTCTTCTTCTCTCTTTAACTCCTCTATCTTTCTCTCTACCCCTTTATGTCTGATGTTCCTTCCCTATTTCTCTTCTATCTTTCTTCTCTCATCCTCAATCTCTTTGCGAGAGAAAGAGTATAGGGAGATAAAGAGGGAGGGAGGGAGGAAGAGTGAGGGAGGGAGAAAGAGAGAGAATGGGATATAGGTAGAGAGTGAAAGAGAGATTTAGGGATGAGGAGAGAAACATGTTGATAGTTTGAAAAAAAAGACCAAGTGAAAGAGAGGATGAAAGAGTAGAGAGATTAACAAAGAGGAGAGTGAAAAAGATGGAGAACGATGTGGAAGGGAGGGTTAATAATTGATGGAGGGAGGGAGTGAGGGAGGGAGGGAGTGAGGGAGGGAAAAGAGGAGTGAAAAAGAAGGAGGGATAGTTTGAGAGAAGGTTGATACTTTATCATCTCTCGCTCTCTCCCTCACGCACTTCCTATCCTCCCTCTCTCTCACTCTCATTCTTTCTCTCTTGTTCTTTTTCTCTATCACTTTCTCTTACTTTCTTTATATGTTCCTTTATCTCTTTTCCCTCTCTCTATCATCACTGGCATTTTCTCTTTCTCACTCTCTCCCTCTCTCTCATTATCTCTCTCTTACACTATCTCCCACTCCCCGCCTCTCACTCTATCCCTTTCCCTATCTTTATTGTCATTTCTCCCTCCCTATCCCTCATACGTCTCTCCTATTCTCTCAATTTTCCTTCTTTCTCTTCTTTCTCTCACTCTTCTCTCTCCATCCCTTTCTTTCCCTCTTTACTTGCTTATTTCCCTATATTTCTCTCTCCTTCTTGTTCTCTCCCCATCTTTATTTCTCTTTCTCTCTTACCATCAAGCTCTATCTCTCTTAACTGCTAACTTTCACTGCTCACTCTCTCTCTCTCTTCCACTATTCGCCTCTCTTTATCTCTCTCTCACTCACCTCTCTCCTTCTTGTATTTTTTCTCTCTTCTAACTCATCTTTCTATCTCTATCATTGTTCTCTCCTTAGTTGAGAGAGAGAAGGTACCTTAACACATTTTATATAAATACTATTTATTTGACTCCATGCATGAACCTATTCTATTTTCTATGAGTTTCACCATCAACAAGTATACTCTTTATTGATGCTCTTATGTTATGATATGAATAGACCTTACCAAAAAATAGAGAGATAAAGATGAACGAGAGAGAGAGAGAGAGAGAAAAGATAGATAACCAAGGAAAAAGAGGGGAGAAATAGAGAAGAGTAAGAGAAAGATGACTAAAGAGGAGAGAATGTGTGAGAAATAATTGAGAGAGAGAGAGGAAGAGGGCTCAAGTGTGTGTGATGTATGTGAGTGAGAGAGCGAGAGGCAAGAGTGAGCGAGTGAAAGAGATAAGTAAAGAATGAAAGGGGGATAATGGGAATGAGAAGGAGATAAAGGAGCAAAAAGCGAGTGTGTGTTTGTGTGAAAGAGAAGGGGGAGATAAGGAGAGAGAGATTGGAGAAGATAAGGAGAGAGAGATTTGAAGTGAGTGGAGCGAGAGAGCAAGAGTGATAGAGCTAGAGAATCGGCAGAGACACAAGTGTGGAAGAGATAAAGCATGTGTGAGAGTGAGAGAGAGAGGGAGAAGGAGAGGCAAGGGGAAGAGGGATGAAAAGTAGAAAAGGATGGATATAAATAGATAGAGTGAAAGAGAAGGAAATGTAGAGAGAAAAGGTAGAGGGTATGAGAGAGAGGAAGGGAGGGTGAGAGAGATGTGCTGATAGAGAGAGAGTAGGGAGAGCAAAGAAGAGATAGAGCATGAGATTAGATAGGGAGAAGAAATGTGAGAGGGAGGGAGAGAGAGGGAAGGATGGATCCCAAGTGGGAGAGAGACTTAATGAGAGTGAGAGGGGCAAAGATAGTATGAGAGAAGCGAGGTAAGAAGTGACACTGAGTGTGGGACCAAGAGAGAGAAATGGATAGAGGGAGAGAGCATAAGAATGAGAGTGAGAGAGACAATGAGCAAGGGAAACTGAATGAAGGGAGAGAACAAGAGAGAGCGAGGGAGGTACTGAGAGAAAGAGAAGAGAGAGTGAGAAGTGAGAGAGAGATGGAGAGGTAGTAAGTGAGTGAGGGTGGGTGGTAGTGAGAAAATGAGAAAAGAGAGAGGAGATAAAGAGTAGTTAGATAGAGAGAGAGTGGAAGATTGAGCTTTGTTGTTTGTTGTTGTTCTCTATGTACTCTCTTTTTCTTTATGTTCCATCTCTCTCTTCTATCCCTAATTTGTCCTTACACTTTTTTCTATTTTTTTCTCTCTCTCTCTCAATCTCTCTCACTCACTGATCTCTTCTTTTCTTCTCTTTCTTCTCATTCTCTCTATTCTATCTCTCAATCATTATTCCTTCTCCCATCCTCACTCCCCTCTCTCACTCCACCTCTCGCTTTTTCACTCTATCTATTGCTCTCTCAAGGTCTCTCTTAGGCCACTCACCCTTCTTGCTTTTTCTTGCGCTCTCATGTTCTCTCAATCTCCCTCCCTTAGCTTATTTCTCTCTCCCCCCTCTCTTTCAATCTCTCTTTCTCTTCTCTTCTCACATTCTCTCCCCGTCTCACTCTTATTCTCTCTCTCACTCTCTCTCCACTTCCTCTCTCTTGCTCTCTCTTTCCCCTCCCTCCCTGTATATCTCTCATTGTCTCTCTCTATCTCTCACCTTCTCTCCCCTTTGATACCAACATCTCTCTTTATTTTGTCTATTCTTTTTTCACTCTCTTCTCTCTTTCCCACTCACTTGCCCATATCTCTTCTTTTTCCTCACATTATCTTCCCCTCACTTTCTTACTTTCTACTCTTGTATTTTATATCTTGAGCTTTTCCTTTATTCTCCATACTCCCTCTCCCCTCTTCCCTCACTCACTTTCTCTCTACCTCACTATCTTTAACTCAAATTTTTTTCTCATCTTTCGCTCTTTATTCCCTCTCTCTAACTTTTATTTTGTCTTTTCTCTCTCCCATTCTTCTATCTATAGCTCACTTTCTCTCTCACTCTTTTTCTCCATCTCACTATCACTCTCATCCATTCCCTTACTCTATTCCTCACTTTATAGCTCCCCTTTCTTTCCCTTATTCTGACTTTTTAACTCTCCCTCCTTCCCTCCAACATTCTCCTAGATCTTTTCCTCTCGCTCTCTCTGTCTCTCTCTCTATCGCTCTCAAATTTTAACCCCCACTCCTACTCTAACTCTCTCACTTCTTTTACCTTCTCTCTCTTAAACAAATTCTCTTTTAAACCCACCTTCTCTCACTCCATCTCTCTCTCACCACTCTGAATGTTTATCCTTCTCATTTTTACTTTATCTCTCTCTCACACTCTTCTATTTCTCTCTCTCCACTCTCACCATCACTTGCTCACTTTTTCTCTTCCCTACCTTCTCTCCCTCCT
>NW_018252805.1:30301-33978 GCF_001263595.1 Phalaenopsis equestris
GGTAGATAGATTGTGAGAGAGAGAAAAAGGAATCAAAAGAGGGTGAGGGAGAGAAATTGTGATAGAGAGAGGGAGAGAGTGAGAGAGAGAGAAAGAGTGAGGAAGAAAGGGATTGCAAGGAAGGAAGCTTTAGAGAGTGAGAGAAAGAACCTCCAGCTCTTCTCTCTCAAAAATAATATGGGAGAAAGAAAATCAGAGAAGCGGGTGTGAGATGATGGGAGAGAAAAGAGTGTGTGAGAGATTAGGAGAGAGAGCTTGAGAGAGTTTAAGTGGGAGATATTTAGAGAGAAAATAAGAGCAAAAGAGGGAATAGAAAGAGAAGAGCAAAGGCATAGAGAAAGAGAGAAAATAATATACAAAGCGCAGGAGTTAAAGAGTGAGAGATTGAGAGAGAGAAAAGTGAGAAAAATATAAAGGTTTGTAGTATCAGAATGAGTGAACTAAAGAAAGAGATAGAGTGATGGAGGGGGAGGAGATAGAAATGAGGGAAGAAGATAGAGAGAGGATTGTGGGGGAGGGGGGTAGGAAGCAAGAAAAAGAGTGAGAGAGCAATTGAGAGAGAGAGCATGAGAAACAGAAATCTTCTAAAGAAGATAAAGGGAGGGTGAGAGAGACAATAAGAGAGAAGGGCAAAAATGAGTGATTGAGAAAGAAAGAATTAGAGGAAAAAGAAAGTGATCTGGAAGGCGTGAAAGAGTTAGAGTGTGAGAGAGTTAAACTTAGAGAGAGAGAATGAGAGAGAAGTGACGGAGCAGGAGAGATCAAGTAAGAGACTGGGAGAGAGAGGAGGAATAGGGAGAGAGTGAGTGAAAGAGCAAGTTCTAGATAGAGAGGGATAAAGAGCAAGATAGAGGAGAGAGGGATGGAAATAGATAGAGAATGATAGATAGAGACAGATGTGCAGAGAAGGTTAATAGTTTAGGGGAGAGATATACAGAGAATTATAGAGCATGAAAGAGAATGAGAGCGAGGGAGACATGAGGGAGAAGTGAGACAGGGAGAGAGAGTGGCCAGGGTGAGAGGGAGAAAGTGTGTGTGAGAGAAAGAAAAGAGGTAAGGAGAGTTCAAGTGTGAGACAGTGACAAAGATAAAGCAAGAGCGAGTGATGGAGAGAGAGAGTTAGGGATGGAGGGTGGGAGCAAGAAAGAGAGTTTGTGTGGGTGAGTGTGAGTGAGAGAGAAATAAATGAAGCAAGAGAGAGAAGGACAGTGAGAGAGGAGTGAGGAATGGAGAGACAGGGAGATTAAGAGAGAGAGAGGGAGGGAGAGAAATAAAGAGCCTCACTCTCTTCCACTCCCTTTCTTCCTTTTTCCTCCCCCCTCTCTCTCCATTTCATTTTTATCTATGTCTCTCTCTCTCTCTTTCTGTTTCTCTCCATTTCTACATCTCAAATAATAGAGGTAAGAAGGGTGATAGAGAAAGTGAGATAGAGTGAGAGAGAGATAACAGATAGTAAGAGAAGTGAGAGTTAGAGAATAGGGAGAGCGAGAAAGGGAGGGAGGGTAAGAGAGAGTGGAGGGAAATGAAGAGAAAGATTAAAAAAGAGAGAAAGAGAGACCATGAGAGAGAGGCGAGAGGGAGAGGAGATGGGGAAGGGAAGGAGAGATAGTGTCAATGAGCTGGAAAGTTTGAGAAAGAAATCAGATGGCAAGAGAGTGTGAGAGTTTGAGCGAGTGAGAGAAGATAAGAAACAAAGAGAGAGGGAGGTTGAGATAGAAAATAGTATGTTTTTGAAAGAGAAGAAAGAGATAGACTAATAGAGAGAGAGAGAAAGAGACAAAAAAGGGTAGATAGATTGTGAGAGAGAGAAAAATGAATCGAAAGAGGGTGAGGGAGAGAAAGAGTGATAGAGGGGGAGAGATTTAGAGAGAAAGAGTGAGGAAGAAAGGGATTGCAAGGAAGGAAGCTTTGAAGAGTGAGAGAAATAACCTTCAGCTCTTCTCTCTCTCTCTTCTCGCTTTCTCTATTTTTGCTCTTCCCTCTCTCCCTCACTCTGTCTCCCTTTCCCTCCCTCTCTCAATCTCTTCTATTTAGAGAGAAAATAAGAGCAAAAGAGGGAATAGAAAGAGAAGAGCAAAGGCATAGAGAAAGAGAGAAAATAATATACAAAGCGCAGGAGTTAAAGAGTGAGAGATTGAGAGAGAGAAAAGTGAGAAAAATATAAAGGTTTGTAGTATCAGAATGAGTGAACTAAAGAAAGAGATAGAGTGATGGAGGGGGAGGAGATAGAAATGAGGGAAGAAGATAGAGAGAGGATTGTGGGGGAGGGGGGTAGGAAGCAAGAAAAAGAGTGAGAGAGCAATTGAGAGAGAGAGCATGAGAAACAGAAATCTAAAGAAGATAAAGGGAGGAGGGTGAGAGAGACAATAAGAGAGAAGGGCAAAAATGAGTGATTGAGAAAGAAAGAATTAGAGGAAAAAGAAAGTGATCTGGAAGGCGTGAAAGAGTTAGAGTGTGAGAGAGTTAAACTTAGAGAGAGAGAATGAGAGAGAAGTGACGGAGCAGGAGAGATCAAGTAAGAGACTGGGAGAGAGAGGAGGAATAGGGAGAGAGTGAGTGAAAGAGCAAGTTCTAGATAGAGAGGGATAAAGAGCAAGATAGAGGAGAGAGGGATGGAAATAGATAGAGAATGATAGATAGAGACAGATGTGCAGAGAAGGTTAATAGTTTAGGGGAGAGATATACAGAGAATTATAGAGCATGAAAGAGAATGAGAGCGAGGGAGACATGAGGGAGAAGTGAGACAGGGAGAGAGAGTGGCCAGGGTGAGAGGGAGAAAGTGTGTGTGAGAGAAAGAAAAGAGGTAAGGAGAGTTCAAGTGTGAGACAGTGACAAAGATAAAGCAAGAGCGAGTGATGGAGAGAGATTAGGGATGGAGGGGGGTGGGAGCAAGAAAGAGAGTTTGTGTGGGTGAGTGTGAGTGAGAGAGAAATAAATGAAGCAAGAGAGAGAAGGACAGTGAGAGAGGAGTGAGGAATGGAGAGACAGGGAGATTAAGAGAGAGAGAGGGAGGGAGAGAAATAAAGAGCCTCACTCTCTTCCACTCCCTTTCTTCCTTTTTCCTCCCCCCTCTCTCTCCATTTCATTTTTATCTATGTCTCTCTCTCTCTCTTTCTGTTTCTCTCCATTTCTACATCTCAAATAATAGAGGTAAGAAGGGTGATAGAGAAAGTGAGATAGAGTGAGAGAGAGATAACAGATAGTAAGAGAAGTGAGAGTTAGAGAATAGGGAGAGGGAGAAAGGGAGGGAGGTTAAGAGAGAGTGGAGGGAAATGAAGAGAAAGATTAAAAAAGAGAGAAAGAGAGACCATGAGAGAGAGGCGAGAGGGAGAGGAGATGGGGAAGGGAAGGAGAGATAGTGTCAATGAGCTGGAAAGTTTGAGAAAGAAATCAGATGGCAAGAGAGTGTGAGAGTTTGAGCGAGTGAGAGAAGATAAGAAACAAAGAGAGAGGGAGGTTGAGATAGAAAATAGTATGTTTTTGAAAGAGAAGAAAGAGATAGACTAATAGAGAGAGAGAGAAAGAGACAAAAAAGGGTAGATAGATTGTGAGAGAGAGAAAAATGAATCGAAAGATGGTGAGCGAGAGAAAGGCTGATAGAGGGGGAGAGAGTAAGAGGGAGAGAGTGAGGAAGAAAGGGATTGCAAGGAAGGAAGCTTTAGAGAGTGAGAGAAAGA
>NW_018252805.1:34580-36434 GCF_001263595.1 Phalaenopsis equestris
TTTTCTGTGCAAGGGATAAAGGAAGAGAACAAGTGAGTGAAAAGAGAGAGAAGAGAGCGAGAATAATAAAAGAGAGGCCAATAAAGAAAGAGCAAGAGATGAGAATCCTAGATAGAGGAAAAAGTCAAGGTGAGTGAGATAGAAAGAGCGTAAGGAAAAGAAAGATAGAGGGGAGTGAGAGAGATTGAAAGAGAGAAAGAGAAGGTGAGAGAAAAATATGGTGACAAGTTAGAGTGAGGGAAGATAAAGATAGAGATAATGAGTGAGAGTGTGGATGAGCAAGATAATGAGGGGAGGGAGAGAAGGAAAGATGGAAAGAGTATGTAAAAGAGAAAAAGAGATAAGTGAGAGTAAGAGAAAGAATGAGAGAGATAGCTTGAAAGATATATAGGATTAAAAAAGATAGTCAAAGAGCGAGAGAGTGGAAGAGGGAGAGAGTGAACAAATGAGGGATATTGAGATAGGGTAAAAGAGATGGAGTGAGAGTGGTATAGAGGAAGAGATAAGAAAAAGTGAGAAAAGAGAGCTAGAGAATATAGAGAAAAAATTAAGAGAAGAGATAGAGAGAGGAGAAAGAGAAAAGAGGGTGAGAGTGAGGGAGGAAGGGAGAGTGTGAGAATAAAATAGGAGTAATAGAGTAAATGAGAGAGAGAGGAGAGATAGAGAAGAGAGAGAAAGATAGGGAGAGAAAAATATAAAAATTAAGGAAAGAAGGAAGCGAGAAGAGATATGGATGGAAAGAGGGTGAGAGATAGAGCGAAACGGCGGTATGAAGGGTGTAAATGGAGAGTGCGAGTGCTAGAATTAGAGGGACAGAGACTAAGATAGAGAGAGAGTAAGGGAGGTAGAGAGAGAAAAGAGCAAAAGTGAGAGAGATACTGAGAGAATTAGATTAGAGGTGAGAGGTAAAGAGAGGGAGAGAAGAAGGAGAAAGTGGTGAGAGGGAGATAGGGAGAGAAGGGGTGGAGAGAGAGGGGGTGGTTAGAGATATAGGGAGAGAGGGAGGTATAGAGGGAGTGAGAGAGCGTAAGAGAGGAGAGAGAGGGGAAAGAGAGAGAGCGAGAGACGAGAGCGAGAGGGATGGATAGAGAAAGAGAGTAAGTGAGGGAGTGATAGTGGGAGAGGGAATGGGAGGAAGAGATTAAGAGTGAGTGACAGATAAGAGAGATAAATAAGAGAGGGAAAGTGGAAAGAAAAATAAAGAGAGTAAGGGAAGAGAGAAGTGAGAAGATAGAGCGAGGAAAGAAGAGAGGGAGGGGGAGAGAGGGAATAAAGTGGGATGAAGGGTGTGAAAGAGAGAGTATAAGAGCTGTAATGAGCAACGGAGAGTGAGAGACCAAGAGAGAGGAATGTAGAGAGAGAAAAGAGTGTGCACTTGATAGAGAAGATACAGAGAGACAGAGAGAAAGAGAGAAAGAGAGAAAGAGAGAAAGAGGCGAGATAAAGTGAGAGAGAGAGAAAGGAAGCTAAGGAGAGTAAGGGAGAGAAAGACTAATAGAGAGGGAGAGAGTGAGATAGAGAGAAGAAACATGGAAAGAAGAAGAAACATGGAGTAAGGGAAGGAGAAAGAAAGGAAGTGAAAGAGAGTGAGAGATAGAACCTCTCTCTCTTCTCTTTCTCTCTTTCTTCTCATGCTCTCAGTACTTTTGCTCCTCTCTTGCTCTCACACTGCTTCCCACTCCCTCAATCTCTCGATCTTTTCTATTTTCTCACTTTTTTCTTCTACTCTATCTCTCTCCCCCCTCGTCCTTCTCCATCACTCTTCATCCCTTTTCTGTCACGCTTTTCTGTCACGCTTTATTTTTTTCTCTTTCCCACCTCCACTCTCTAAACCTGCCTTCATCCCTTTTTAGG
>NW_018252806.1:0-452 GCF_001263595.1 Phalaenopsis equestris
GTGTGTGTGTGTGAGGGAGAGAGAGGCAAAAGTGATTGAGTGAGTGAGAGCGAGAAGTGGAGATAAAAATATGGATCAAGAGAATGAGAGGGAGAGAGAGGGAGAGAGAGCGAGTATTTGCGTGTGAGAGAGGGAGAAGAGGGAGATACGAGAGAGACAAATTGGAAGTGAGGGGAATGAGAGAGCAAGAGTGAGAGAATTTGGACAGAGAGAAGTGTGGAAGAAAGAGAGTGTGTGTGAGAGAGATAGAGGCAGAGGGAGAGGGAGAGGTAGAGGGAGGGAGAACAGGGATGAAGGAGAAGAAGAAATATATAGAGTGAGAGAGAGAAAGAAGAAGAGAGAGGGTGTGAAAGAAGGAGAGGTAAACTGAAATGGTATAGGGAATGAAAGAGAGGGAGGGAGGGTGGTAGTTGGAGAGATGGAAGGATAGAGAGAGGTGAGAGAGAGAGAGA
>NW_018252806.1:1562-2275 GCF_001263595.1 Phalaenopsis equestris
CCGAAGGAGATCTTGAGGGAGGGTGGGAGGGGGCAAGAATGAAAAAGAAAGAGAGAGAGAGTTTGTGTGTGAGAGAGGGAGAGAGAAAAAATAAAGCATGAGAGAGAGAGAGAGTGAGAGAAGGAGTGAGCTTAAGAGAGTGAAAGGGAGGCTAGGAGGGAGTGAGGGATGGAGAGACAAAGAGAGAGGGAGCTCAAGAGAGAGATTGAGAGAGGGTGGGAGAGGGAGAAAGAGAGTTAGGGAAAGGAAGCTGGTGGGAGAGAGAGCATGAGAATGAGTGTGGGAGAGGAATAGATGCTTAGAGGGAGACAGTGAAAGAGAGAAAAGGATGGAGAGAGAGAGATATGTGGAGCGAGAAAGGGAGGGAGGGATAAAAAAAGAAATCTAAAGTGAGTGAGAGGCAAAGATGGTTTATGATAGAGAAGAAGGAGAAGTAAGAGGGGTACGAGAGAGAAATATTCCGCCTCCCTTTTCTCATTCTCTCTCCTGCACCCAAAAATTATTTTATCTCTCTATCGCCTTCTCTCTCTCTCCATCTCTCTATTCCATTCTCTCAATCTCCCTACCTCACTCTTACTCTTCATCTCTCTCATACTAACAACCTCACTCACTCTCACTCACTTTCTCCCTTTTTCTCCTCCCTCTTTTTCCACCATTTCTTTTAGCTCTGGGATAATCTCTCTTTCTCCCCATTTCTAGCTCTCACATAATAG
>NW_018252807.1:0-5581 GCF_001263595.1 Phalaenopsis equestris
CAATAACAAAGAAAAGTAAGTACAGACATTGAAATTACACCTCCTCCTCATCATCATCATTATCCTGATCCATGGCCATACAGAGCTCAAACATATGATAAGTATGATAAGTAGGGAATACTACACTTCGGTCTCCTTTCAAGAAGTACACACGGGAAGTATTGAAGCTTTCTTCATGCTCACTTTTATGCTTAAAGTATTGTTCTGAATGCTCCCAATGTTCTTAATTCTCTTGAAGCTGACATAGTAAGGATAGTATATCACTTTGTTGTATCTGCAACTGCTCCATCCTAGCATCCAAAATGAAAGGTGACTGAGTAGAAGTACCAGAGGTAGGTCTCGAGGTTGAAGTAAGGAAAATAGCAGAAGCTCCACCCTGAGATCTTCCATAAAAGTCCACATTATCCCTTCGTATAAGCTTTAATGGCTGCAGTAACTCTTCCCACATCTCATATTTAACCCTAGGATGTTTGCGGATAGTAAAGATAAGGCAAGGGTAGCATAAACCTATAGAAGTACTAACTCTGGTGGATGTGTAAATAGCCTTGTATATGAGAGAACAAACATCAATGGGTTTCATCTTTTGAATGTAATAGTTAAAAATGGCTCTCTCCCAAGTCGCTTCACTTAAATGATTTGTAGCTAGTGTCGAGAAGAAATAAAATAATGCCAAGTTTTAGATGGGGCATTAAGCATATAAGAGGAAAATTTTACCTTATGCTTGTTCTTAATTTTCCATGATCCACACCCATATGTAAGGAATGCAATGATCTTATCCAGATCTAACTCGGAAGGCTCAAACATAGAATAAAAGAAATCCAAAGTAGGAGGCAAATCATATAAAACTTTAATCCTCTCGGGGGTGAACTCAACTCCCCTCTCCCGAATAAACACTTCGTCCTTTTGTGCTTCAAGAAGATTTGCATAGAACTCCCGCACCACAAAAGTCACATCTATAAAAGTGAAGTAGTAGAAACCTTCCCAACGTCGTGCAACTATCAAGTTTTCTACGTCGCTGCTAGGCTAGAAAAACTTCGCTCCACAATAAACTTTCTTGAAAATAGAAATTCATTATAATGATCTTGTGGTTTGAGATTTATGAAGGCTCCTACAAGTAATTGCTAGGAAAATAAAAAACTAGTAAAAATCAAAATAAATTTCAAATATAAGTTCAAAAGGCTCCTACAAGTACTTACTAAGCAAACAAACTCTTCTACCATGGATTTTTACTATTTTTCTCATATTTTGATCTTTTCCAATGTAGAAGAAATCTATGGTGGAACAATAAAAATTTTAAGCCAATGCGTAGATCTTAGCTAAAGAAGAAGAAATCTAAAGATTATAAGATCCAAAACTCTAAATTTCACAAGCAAGGAGAAGCCTTAGGAAGTCTATCGAGTGAGGGGCAAGCAGATGAAGCTTCCATGATAAAAATGGTGCCAAACCGATATGATTCATGAGTTTTTGGATTGAACTGGTAATTCAATCAGACCGCTGCCAGGGCACTGGCTTCAGGGCTTAGGCACCTTTTTATGTGATTAACTGACGCTTAGGCGCTAGATCTGATTTTTGTAAATTTTGATTTTTAGTTATTTTTTAAGTGTAAGCACAACAATCCTAAGGTCTATGAACCCTAATTACATCGATTTAACATCATTCTATTAATTAATCACCTTCCTAACATCTCTCAACTTCAATTTGCTCAAGTGTAACTTTGATGCAACAATTTAGATGATCAAAGCATACTAACACAATAGGATTACTTCACAAACTTAGCGCATTTTCATTAGCATAAAAAAAGTTTCAATACAATAGACACAACAATCCATAAAGCCAATTTGATACAATGAACATAACATCAACATCAATCATGTAGGATGAAATACACCTATAGATAAAATTTGGCACAACACCTAAATATTACATTACCTTTTTCCATCAGCCCAACCATTTCTTTTACTCTCCATTAGAACAAGAAGAAAAAATCTAACAACAACTTCCTTCTTCAACTATGCTCTCTCACAGCTAGATTATGAAGTTCTAGGTCCCTTAGGCAAAATTAGGATGTTTTAAAGGAAAGAAGTGGGTTCAAACTACCTAGGGGCAGTTTTAACATGTTTTCCAACCGTGGTGCCTAGGCGCCAAATTCTGGCACATAGAAGGCAAGCCATCTGCAAAACTGGCACTTACGAGCCAAGTTTCGAAGCCTAGGCACTAGTGCCCAAATGAACACTAATTCACCATGCATCTAATTTTCTTGTCTCAATCTCGTTCTGATCATCAAATTAGTGTTTTGTGCCTCCTTTCATCTTATAAGTCTCAGTATTGCATCATATGGTCTGTAAAAAAACAACAATCAGCTCGATGTATATAATGTTTTACTCTGGGTGACCTAATATCAGGGCTACATCATTATAAGGCTTGTTTCCATAAATGTAAGGTTTCAACCTGTATCCATTTACTTTAATAATTATTTTAGTTCTTAGATCTTTAATATCCACGACACCATAAGGATAGACTTTTATTATAATAATTGACCCTGACCACCTAAACTTAAGTTTTTGAAGAAATAGTTTCAATCTTATATTATAAAGTAATACTTCTTTTTGAAAATCTTTCGATCATACCAGATTTTCATATTTTCCTTATAAATTCTTACATTCTCATAAGATTCATTTTTAATTTCCTCAAGGTCATTTAATTGTAATAATTGTTTCTCACCAGCATTTTTTAAATTATAATTAAATTCCTTAACAACCCAATAAGCTTTATGCTCCAATTCTTCTGGCAAGTGACAAGTCTTCATATATATGAGCCTATAAGTTGACATTCCTATATGAGTTTTATAAGTAGTCCTATAAGCCTAAAATGCATAATCAAGTATAGCAGACCAATCTTTCCTATTAGGATTTACAGTCTTTTCCAGTATTCTCTTAATTTCATCATTGTATACTTCTGTTAAACCATTGGTCTCAGGGTGATAAGCTGCGACAATTCGATGTTTAATGTTATATTTCTTAGTTATTATTTCAGATTTAAATTTCTTAAAATAACTTCCCCCATCTGTAATGATCACTCTTAGCATTCCAAATCAGCATTCCAAATCTAGTAAAAAAAATCTAGTAAAAATATTTTTCTTTAAAAATTTTATTACACTTCGAGCATCACAATGGGGTAAAGCAATACCTTTAATCCATTTTAAAAAATAATCCACAACAATTAGAATATATATATTTCTGAAAGATGGTATAAGTGGTCCCTTAAAGTCCAATCCCCATACATAAAAATTTCAACTTCCAAAGTAAAATTTTGGGGCATTTCATTTCTCTTAGAAATATTGTCAACTTTCTAACATCTATCACAAGTTTTTTCACATAACTATTAACATCCTTAAATAAAGTTGGCCAATAAAATCTTGATTGTAGAAGTTTAAATGCAATTCTATCTATCCCAAAATGTCCCCCAAAATCAGATTCATGACATTTTTCAATAATTTCCTTAGTTTCATCAATTGGTACACATCATTGGATAACTCGATCCTTACATCTTTTATAAAAATAAGAGTTGTCCCAAAATTAAAATCTTGATGTCGTGAATGAACTTCTTCTTTTGGTGGCTGGTTATTCCATAAGATAAAATATTATTAACTATATAGTTAACTAAATCAGTATACCACAGAACATGCCACTCAGTAATAGCATATAGTTCTTCATAAAAAAATCATTTATTTCAATATCATAATAACCATAATTTTCCTTTTCCAACCTTGACAAATGATTAGCAATTTGATTATCAATTCCCTTCCTATCTACTTGTTGAAAATCAAACTCCTATATCAGAAGGACCCATCTAATTAATCTTGGTTTTGAATCTTTCTTCAGCATCAGATATTTAAAAGCAAAGTGATCAGTAGTCATTTATCTAAAATTAAATAGGATCTAAATTTATCATATGCATATACTATATCCAATAATTCTTTCACAGTGGTAGTATAATTTATTTGAGTATCATTAATAGTTTTATTGGCATAGTATATAACTTTAAATGTCTTGTCATATTTTTATCCTAATATTGTCCCAATAACATAATCACTCGCATCACACATTAACTCAAATGATTTTTCCCAATCAGGGGAAATAGTAATAGGTGTATTAATTAATTTTTTCTTTAATAAAGTGATAACATTTAAACATTCCTCATTAAAATCAAATATCCTATCTTTTTCCATTAGATGGCATAGAGGCTTGACAATTTTAGAAAAGTATTTAATATAACGCCTATAAAATCCAACATGTCCTAAAAAAACTTCTCACTCCTCTCACTGTAGTAAGAGGTGGTAGTTCAACAATAACTTGAATTTTTGTTGGATTTACTTTCATGGCATTTAACATTGCCGTTGCCGGTCCCAAGCCCGGATGTGAAAGTGGGGGGGGTTGAAAGTGGAGGGTTGCATTAGGTAGTCGACAGCAAGCGTAAAACTTGTCAAAAAAAAATCATGACATGAATCATTTTGATCATTGTGTAAGTGTTAGGACATCACCTGAAAACAACGCCAGGTGACGCGTTGTATAGCCCGAATACAGTGAAAAGTGTGCAAGGGCTGCTACACCGGCGCCCGAGTGTAGTGTTAAATAAGCAAGTGTTCCCACATTACGGGCAAATGTCGGTAAAGAAGTTAGTCCATGAAACTAATGAAACTAATAATAGGATAGGATCTTGGAATATAGGTACTCTCAATGGTAAATTAATGGAATTAGTTGATATTATGATTCATAGGAAAATTAATATCTTATGTATTCAAGAAACTAAGTGGGTTGGAGAAAAGGCTAAGGAGATTGATAATGTAGGTTTTAAACTTTGGTATTCAGATAAGAGATCTTTCTTTGACTTAGAAGGCTTAATACAAATGATACCTCTTGAAGAAAGAATTTTTATTGGAGGAGATTTAAATGGACATGTCGGTAGAGTGGTAGAAGATTTCAGAAATATTCATGGTAGCTACGGTTTGGGAGTAAGTAATGAAGAAGGTAGAGCTATTTTAGATTTTGCTTTAGCGTAGGATTTTTTAATTACTAATAATTTATTCAAGAAAAGAGATGAACATCTTATTACTTATAAGAGTGGATCTAATAAAACACAAATTGATTATTTTCTTATGAGAAGAAGAGATCGTTGTGATTGTAAAGATTGTAAGGTCATTCCAAGTAAAAATTTAAGTAGTACCCAACATCATTTATTAGTTTTGCATTTTAATATTAAGAGTTGTAAAATAAAAAATACTTGGACTCATCATTGTAGAATTAGATGGAGATACTTAAAAGACACAAACAAAATTATTTTTATGAGTAAAATTCAAGATTTCAAAATTTGGTATATTCATGAAGAAGCAAATGTGATGTGGGATAAAGTAACAAACACTATTAAAAAAGGAGCAAAAGATGTGCTTGGAGAATCAAAAGAAAAAGTATTTATAAATAAAAATAGTTGGTTGTGGAATAATCATGTGCAAGAAAATTTAAAATATAAGAAGTTATGTTATAAAAATTGGTTTAAATGTAAAAGCTTAGAGAACTGGGAAAAA
>NW_018252807.1:6695-31339 GCF_001263595.1 Phalaenopsis equestris
CTTTGGGCCTTTTGTGTGATAGAAAAGTGCCGCTTAGACTGAAAGGAAAATTTTATAAGATGGTGGTGAGACCTGCAATGCTTTATGGCGTTGAATGTTGGCCTTTAAAAGAGAAGCGTAATAATAAGTTAAGTGTTGCCGAGATGAGAATGATTAGGTGGATTAGCAGCTTTACACTTAGAGACAAAATGCAGAATGAATATATTCGTGATAGGGTTGGTGTAGCTCCTGTGACAGAAAAAATTAGAGAAAGTCGTCTTATATGGTTTGGTCACATTAAACGTCGACCATCTGATGATCTGATTAAGAGAGTAGATGTTTTAGATTCGACTTGTGTTAAGAAAGGCAGAGGTAAACCTAGGAAGACTTGGGCTTATTGTATTAAGAATGATCATAATTTACTAGAACTAAATGAAAATATGACACTAAATGGGACGCAATGGAGAAAAAAGATTCATGTAGCCGACCCCATGCAGTGGGATTAAGGCTTTGTTGTTGTTGTTGTACTTTCATGGCTTTTACAAATATTTTATGCACTAAAAAAATTCCTCTTGCAACCCTAAATTTACATTTTTCTTAATTAAGAACTAAGTTTATTTCTTCACAGCATTTTAGAAGTCTCGTTAAATGATCTAAACATGACTCAAAAGAGGTCCCAAAAACTAAGAAATTGTCCATAAGAACTTCTATTCCTATTTCAATTAGATCGTAGAAAATTAACATCATACACCTTTGAACAGTCGCAGGTGCATTGCATAAACCAAAGAACATTCTTCTAAAAGCAAAAGTTCCGTAAGAACTTGTGAACATTGTCTTATCTTGATCCTTAGGAGCTATGGATATTTGGTAGTATCCATAATACTCATCCAAAAAGTAGAAATAGTGGTGCCCAACTAGCTTATTCAACATTTGATCTATAAAATGTAACAAAAAGTGATCTTTCCTTGTGACAAGATTTAATTTTCTATAATCAATACAGATTCACCACCCAGTGACTTGCCTTGTTGAAATTAATTCATTCCTTTCATTAATAACTACAATCACTGTTTGTTTCTTAAGAACATAGTAAATTGGACTAACCCAAGCACTATCATAAATAGGATAAATTATTTCAGCATGCAACGACCTTAAAATTCTCTTTTAACAACATTTTTCATATTGGATTTAATCGCCTCTGAGGATCTGCTTTAGATTGATGATTATCTTCCATTAAAATTCTATGCATACAAATAGAAGGAGTGATACCTGATCTTCAGTTAAGTTTGAGGATATTATAACAGGTAATGTTGATGAGTCCCCTAAAAAACATACTTTAAATGCATAGGGAGAACCTTCATCTCAAGTTCAAGAGGTTTTGCTATTGACAAAATAAAAGGTTTACTATTTTAAGCAGTGTCTAGAATTTTAAAACTTTCCTAAACATAATTTGAATCCACACCGTTTATCTCATTTAATTTATCTTAAAAATTAGTCTCATTATCATCCTCCAATTCTTGTTGTTTTGTTTTAACTTCAAAGCTTTCTTAAAAATGGATATCGATTAAATAATCAGTTATCTCCATTATGTAGCATTTATCATCATTTTCTTTCATTTGATACTTCATTGATTTTAACACATTAATAATAACCTCTCAGTCATTAAATCTCATGGTTAACTCACCTTTTTGCACATCTATCATAGCTCGTCTAGTGGCAAGAAAATATCTCCCTAAAATGATAGGTATTTCTTTATCTTCCACCATATCTAAAATAATGAAATCCATAAGAAAAATACATTTAACTACCTTCACTAATACATCTTCTATAACACAATTAGTATAAGTAATCTACTGATCAGGTAACTGCAGGGTTATGGTGGTGGGTGAAATCTCTCCTAAGTATAACCTTCTAAATGTTGATAATGAAATTGGATTAATGCTCACTCCTATATCACATAAAACTTTTCCACAGAATATTTCTCCTAAAGTACATGAAATAGTAAAGTTACTATGAACTTTAAGTTGTTGAGGATGCTTTTATAAATTATTTCACTATATTTTTACTTAGTGCAACAATTTCATGATCTCTAAACTTCCTTTTCTTATTTAAAATTTCGTTCATAAATTTAAAATAACAGGGTATTTGCTCCAATGCATCTGCTAAAGTAATGTTAATTAATAGCTTTCTAAATATCTCTAGAAACATAACAAATTATTGATCAAGCTTCTACTATCTATGTTTCCAAGGAAATAGAGGTGGTGTTCTTTCTAAATTAATCTAAGTTGGAGAGGTAAGTTTTTCAATATCTTTAAGAGTATTTTTATCATGTTTTATGTTTCTTCTGTTTCCCTCTCAACTTCAATCTCTTTTTGCACTTTAGTTTCCAACTGTCTACCACTTCTTAACTTGACTGCTTTAACTTCTTCTTTCTTTTTATTTATGGGATTAACTTCATTATTACTAGGAAGTATTCCCTGAAGCATATTACTAAGTGAGTTAGTGATTTGTACAAGTTGATTCTCAATATTTCTTATTGCAGCACCTTAACTTTGTAATTGATTCCCCATCTGTAACACCACTTCTTCTAAAAAAATAATTTATTCTCCTTAATTTGTTGGTTATTGGTAAAACTAGGAGTATAAAAAGTTCTATAGTTAAAACTAGTCTGATTGTTCCAGCTTCCCAATGAGTTTGCTTTGTTATTCCCCCATTGATGATTTCCACCACCTGAATTATTACTTCATTTAAAGTTAGGGTGGTTTGTACAAACTGGTCTTTAGTTAGAATATGGATTATTGGGTCTAATTTAAATGTTCAAATGAAGGTTAAGAATCAATCAATTTTCCAAATGAGTTTTCTTCAATCCCATGAAATGTTTGAGAGAATTTCATTTTGAATAGATCTAACTTCCTAGATATTGCAGCAACTTGAGATGCCTAAATTGAAATAGCATCATTATCATGAACATTGGCTACTTCCTTAGGATTTAACCTCTTAGAGGGTCATTGAAAATTTTTAGTATTGATCCTGACTTTTATAAGTCACTGCAATATATGCAATTATAATCTTAATTTTTCCTTACTTATAATTCTTACTTTGTAACGGCGCAAAAAACTTAATCACCAGCAACAACTAGGCAAAAGCTTGACTTTGAAGCAAATAAGAATACAATTATTATATTTTAATATAGGATACTACTCAAGTATATGTATCGTTATCAAGTAATATAAAACTTTTTGATTAAGCCCCTAATATCGAACCCTCACAGAAAATTAACAATATGCAACTAAAATCATAAGAAATTATATAACAAATTTTACTTGACAAAATATTCTTACTCAAACTATAGATTCTATAATATTAATGAAAATTTGATTCTTTTTTATTTTTTTTTATAATTGAAAGTAAAATAAACAACTAATTAAATTTAACTAGATATCTGTAAGATGAAGGCAATATAAACAAAATATATTTTTCCTAATCATGTATCAGTAACAAGTATAAGAATTCTGTTGTGAAAGTATTCAAATTGTGTTGTGTCAAATAGAAGCAATAATATTCTTTACCCTTACTAGAGATGCTATAAATAACATTGGCTAATTTAAAGTTTGAATGGTTTTGAAGACGGGTTAGGTAGAGAAGATACTAGCTCTCACTCTAGATTTCCCTCTTCTCCCTCCACCTGGGGGCTAACATCTTATATCAAAACCTAAAACTATAAATCAAAATGCGGGCTTTAGCCTGTCACTCTAAAGTCCTAATCCTACACCCTTCAAAGTTTATTTTTTAATTTATTTGCATTCAATCATATGAATTACATTCTCATCCATACAATCTCATGTGATTCTGATCATTTGTTGACTGAGACAATACCAGCCCGGGTCTTACATGTTCTCACAACAGATATTAACATTTTAATTGGCTACATCAAGAAATAAATGAAGTACAATATTTAAAATCATCAAAACTTATTCCAACATAAAGACTAATACTTCACACAACTTCCATCCAATACTTAATCATTTATCATTTTAAGAAAAAAGAGATAAAAAACTACTCAGAATTCATGGAGAAAACACAATCATACTTAAGTTTGAAAGTAGAAATCATGCAAACAAACAAGAAGTATAAATTAAAGCAAAATGTAGTCACAAAGATAAAAACTAATCTCAAATTATCTCCACCAAAGTCTTGAAGTTCATTTGAATCTCTTCCTTCACTTACAACACAAACTACTTTGAATCTCTTCCTTCACTTACAACACAAACTACAACTTAAAATAAAAGGAAAAGTCACGGCGGTGACGACAGCATGTGGAAACTAGAAGGGGGTTGACAATGATGATGGATTAATATATCCTCTTCAATTCAAGTCTTCTTTTATAATTTTTCAAAATGTGCCTTTGTGTCTCTTAAAAATGTTTCCACATTCAATGAATCTTCCAAGGGTTGCCCCCTTTCAAAAGCCAATTGAATGTAATTTTGTGTCCATTAACTATTTCCTACGTTTCACCAAGGGTTTCTTCAAAAACCTCTTCAAAAAATTCGTCTAAATTCATTGAATCATCAAATAACTATTTCTAGTACTTAAGCGTGAGGTACACGGCGCTTAGGCATGGCCTTCTATGTTTCACTGGTGCGTAAGAGCCAGTTCTGGGCGCTTAGGCGCCTTAGTTCAATTGCACTCCTTCTTCATTTTTTCTCTAAATTTGATCCTTTTTTACTCATTTCACAATTTTTTATCCATTTGATTGTACCTAAAAGAAAAACACACAAATATCTTCCATTAAAACACATTATCTTAAAAATGGGTATAAAAATGTTTACTTAAAGACTATATATTTTAGGTGTAGCAAGTACCCATCACTTCTATTAATTTATAAGCTTCATTAAATAGTTTAGAAATTAAAGAACCTCCAGCTGCAGCAACAATAATAGATCTAAGGGATCCTACTAACCCATTTTAAAATATTTGAATAATTAACTAGTCTGGCAAAGCATGATGCAGACACTTCTGAAGGAGCTCTTTAAATTGTTCTCAGGCTTTGTATATTGAATCACCTTCATAGTGAGTAAAAGAAGTAATAGCATTTCTAAGCTTAGTATCTTTGAAGGTGGAAAATACTTAACCAAGAATTTCTATGTTAAATCTCCCGAAGTTCTGATAGATATTGGTGCTAATGAATTTAATGACCTCTTAACTTTATCCCTTAAGAAAAAAAGAAAAATAGTCTAAGCATAACAACGTTGTTTTATACACCATCAAATTTAAATATCACATACATTTCAAGGAAAATTGCAATGTGTAAGTATGGATCTTCAGATGATGTTCCCCCAAAATGATTATTTTATACCATTTAGATTATAACAGTTTTAAGTTCAAATGAGTTAGCCGATACAACAGGGGTTTTTCTTACAGTTTATTTTAACTCAAAATTTTAAGGTACTAATCCTTCAAATCCTGAACTGCTCATGTAAAAGTGAAAATTCAAATAATAAAAATAAAATTAAAACACTCAAAATATATTTTTTAAAATATTTGATTTTCAAGGTTTTTTTATGTTTTCAATTTTTTTAATTTTTTTAAAATTTTCTAGTTTTTTTGTATTTTGAAGAAATAAACAAATAATTATTAAAAGAAAAACTTTATCACAATTCTTTTAAATAAATCAACAGTTCAAAAAAAAATTTCCATGTCAAAAAGTTCTATTACTTAATTTTTGTTCATTTTTTTCTTCCTTCACCGGCAATGACCCCAAAAACTTGACCTGAGCCGCAATTATGGAGATATTTAGTTTCCAAAAGATGGCCAAAAACTTGACCCAATATATTTTTAGCACCTAGTGTGTATAATAAATATGTCATATAATTCAGAGTTTAATTAACATTTTATACACTAGGGGTACTACGCAAGTATACATATCATTTCAAGTAATATAAGATTTCTTTTAAAACCCAGTATTGATCCCACAGGAAAGGTGAATAGACTAAGGAACTACTTACTATCAACTTAGTAAACTTTACTTAAACTTCAAGACTAATTTAAGAAATATGATAGCAAGTTCAGGTGTAAAATAAGGTTACAAAACTTTTACAAGTTCTACTTTAAAGCTAAAGGTAAATGCAGATATTCTAACTTAGATTAATAAAGAAAATTTTAAATTATGTAAATGTTCTTTCCCCTTCCAAAGAGATAATAATCAGTGTAGGAATCAAATGTTTAAAAGTTAGAATGCATTTTAATGCCAAATAAGAGCATACCTATTCTTTACCCTCTCTTGAGTGCATAAAGAACATTTGCTAACTTAAAGTTAAATTCCTAATTAATAGGACTATGCTGGGTAGGTTCTAGCCTATCACTTCTAGATTGCAATTTTATGCCCATCAGAACTTATCTCCCTATTTATTTGCACAAACCCATGGATTACCTTCTCAACCACAAAATTAATGGATTCTTACTAATGGAGGAATATATAGGCTTCCTAGGTCATTATGGACACATAATGAATTTAAACATTCCAATTGGCCAGATTAAAGATGTTAATGAAGAACGAAGTAATGAATCATCACAGGTATGGGATAAGAGAAATCTTAAACAATTCTAATCTTAAACATGAGTACTTCTTATTTTAAGGAAAAAATTAAGAAAAACTACTCATAATTCATTGGTATAATACATCAAAATATGATTTATAGAAAACTCCAAATTTACACAATAAAATAAAACATAAACAAAAATACAAGGTACTTATCTTAAATTTCTACCCAAACAAATCCTTTGGAGTTCCATTGTTGACTTCTTCCTCCAATAAATACAAAAAATTTGACACTAAGAAGACCCTCACTCACACACCCACATGCATTACACTTAGACTCAAGACACCCACCAAAGGCTCTCAATAATAACCCCTTCTTTCAGTCAAAGGTATCTTTCAATAAATCTCTAAAAATCACTAAGGGTCACTTCAAGCACCTCTTCAAAATTTGTCCAAATTTAATCTAAAAAGGTCTAAACCAATTTTGGTGCCTAGGCGCCAACCTTCTTAAAGCTAAAAATAACTAACTAGCGCCTAGGCACGAGGTTAATTTTTTTTCCTTAGCTTCATTTGAACTTATTTTAGTCAATTTTTTCTTCTTTTGCATTTAAACTTCATTTATTATACTTGGAATCAAAAAATACAAAATACCATTCATTAAAGCATAATATCCTTAAAAATGATCACAAAATGTACATATAAAAGTAGATAATTTTTAGGCATGTCACACGCTCCTCCTAAATTAGAGAATATTAAATAACAAATATGATAACCACATCCGTATACTAATATTTTCCTTATAATAATGATAATATTGCTACAACAAATGTGATTTTTGACTATAATAAAAGTAGTTAGTCACAAATGTCGTATTTAGTTTGTGTTTTAGAAAAAAACCATAGTCAATGATTATAACATCATTTCACCTTAGAGTACGTAGATGAAATTTGTAATAATAATAGATAGTTGATATAAATAATGAAACTGAATACAAGGCACTTATAATTGATTGCACAAAAGTATAAGAATGTGATACCAAGGCTTGAACAATACATTCACTATTCACTGAAATTATTTGAACAAATTTCAAATGTAGCACTTTTTGTTTTAGTCCCAAGGTGAGATAACGCTTTGGTAGATACTTTAGCAAAGCTTGCAAAAGAGTTTGCATGTCGGAAATAGGATAATATTCCAATTTCAATACAAGGAAGAAAAGTTTTTTTTCCTCAAATAGACATGCACAATCTTCACAAAATCAATGTCGATGCGACAATAGCAACTGCTGAGAAAGAGGAAGAGGAAGACTGATGACAGCTAATTGGATGATCCTAAGGCAGTGGGCTTGAGATAGGAGGATAATAAGTTACTCATTTGAAGCCCCTAAGTGGTGATTAGATGATAAGCATGATCTTTGATTAATAATTAAATCCATTTAACTTGATGTTTTGATTATTACAAATCTACCCTGAAAACTTAACTTAAGGGCTTAGGAGTGAGCTAGGTCTGATTTGAACTTGCTTGATGAGGTTTAGAAAAGGAAACTTAACCAATTAGAACTACCTTTAAAGCATTTAAGCTTGACTTTAATTATGTGTCCAAGATCCTTAATGACTTGAGATTCCTCTTAAGGGCATTAATCCAGATTCTGCAGTAAAGATGTAAGATGTGATGTATGTGATTATATGTTTAATTTCCTTAATATTTATTCTTAATTTATAACAAAGTCAAAAACTTGATCCAAAGCAAATGCTAGGTCAGTTTACCACTATGAAACAAATAAGAATATAATTATAATATCTAAATATGGGATACCACGCAAGTATACGTATTGTTATTAAGTAATATAGGACTTTTTTGATTAAGCCCTGGATATCGAACCCATAGGGAGAATAACAATATGCACTTTTGAAAGCTAGAAAGTTTAGAAGACAAAAATCTACTTTGCAAAATATTCTTACTTAAATATTCTTAGTTAAGCTTAAGATGTTATAATAGGAAAGAGAATGGATTCTTTCTTGTAATTTTTGTTTTATGTAAATAAAGTAAGCAACTAATTAACTGAACTAACTACTTGCAAAATGAAGGCTATATAAATAAAATGTCTTTTTCCTTATCATGAATCAGTAATAAGTATAAAAATTATGTTGTGGAAGTATGTTAAATGTGTTGTGCCAATTAAAAGCAATTATATTCTTTACCCTTCCTAGAGTTGCTACAAAGAACATTGACTAATTTATAGTTTGAATAGCCTTAATGATCGGTTAGGTAGGGAAGATACTAGCTCTCACTCTAGAGCTCCCTCTTCTCCCTTCACTTGGGGGCTAACTTCTTGTATCAAAACATAAAACTATAATTCAAATTGGGGGCTTTAGTCTGTTACTCTAAAGTCTTTTAATCCTACACCCTAGAAAAGTTTATTTCCTTATTTATTTGCACTCAATCCCATGAACTACATTCTCATTCATGAAATTAATATGTGATTTTAACTATTTGTTGACTGTGATAATACCATCTCGGATTTTATATGTTCTCATAACAAATATTAACATCTTAATTGGCCAAATAAAGAGGAAAGAGGTAAAAGAAGTGCAAGGCTTCAAATCATCACAACTTCTTCCAACATTGAAGTCTAATACTTCACACAACATATTTTAAACACTTAATCACTTATCAATTTAAGAAAAAAAATAAAGAAAATTACTCAGAATCCATAGAGAAAATACAACCACACATGAGTTTAAACGTAGAAATCATGCACACAAACAAGAAATCTTGATTAAAACCAAGTGTAGTCACAAAGATAAACACTTATCTCAAATCCTCTCCACAAAAAGTCTTGAAGTTTCTTTGATTTCTCTTTTTTTACTCACAATACAAACTAACACTCAAAATAAAAAGATAGTGGTCGCCGACGACAACGGTGATGGTTACTTTGATGAATGATGGCTGTAAAATTTGATGGGTGGCTGACCTCTTCTTGGAGGTTGGCTTTGATGATCCATATATTATTTAATAAAAATCCAACATGTGCCTTGGTGTCTCTTCAAAAAAGTGTCTCCATTCAATGAATCTTCTAGAAGTTGCCTCCTCAAAAACTAATAGAATGAATTTTCGTGTGCATGGGATATTTCATGTGTTTTTACCAAGGGTTGCTTCAAACACCTCTTCAAAAATTCAACTAAATTAAATGAATCATCAAATAACTACTTCTGGCGCTTAAGCGCGGGGCACCTGGCACTTAGGCGCTGCTCTCTAGTGCTTAGGCGTCAGTCCTGGACGTTTAGGCGCCTTAGTTCATTTTTGCACCTTTCTTCATTTTTGCTCCATATTTGACCATTTTTCACTCCTTTTAGCATTTTTCATCCATTTGATTGTACATGAAAAAAAATCACATAAATATCTTTCATTAAAGCACAATATCTCAAAAATAGGTATAAAAATGTGTATAAAAATACTATATATTTTAGGTGTATCAAAATCCCCCAAATTTTAGATGTTACTTATCCTTAAGTGACCCTTCAATCTTTAAAAGCCAACATTTATGAGTTTTTTTAGGAGTTACCAAAATTTTGATGTAGAAATATAATAGTCCAACTTATAAAAAAAATTAGTCAATGAGACCAACTTAGAGTTAAAAAATTTTTAATGTTAAGAAATATGAAAATATGAGTTTCTATCTAATTCAGAAATATTATAAGTTCTCTAACTTTAGATTTTAGCTCTTTTGTTTTCTCTACTTAAAAATTTTTATTAAAAATAATTCTGAGCATAATTTTACTTACTAAATTACATCCCTAAGCTTAAGAGTTTCTCAAGTCTTATTATTTAAAAAAAATAGATGTGGGAACAAGTCTTATACTTTAAAAAGATTAGATGTGGAACCAATTTTTGATTAGGCACTAATCCTCAGTTTTCTTTTCTTTTTCTTTTTTTTTCGTTTTCTTTTCTTTTCTTTTTCAGGCAAGGATTACTATATCTAAATAGGGCTTTAATGATTTTGAATCCCACTCTTCCTTTCCAAAAGCAAAGAGTTGATATTTTCAGGCAAGGATTACTATATCTTGATAGAGAGCATAATTTTACTTACTCTCAAGTCTTATAATTAAAAAATATCTGATGTGGAACAAATTTTTGATTAGACACTAATCCTAAAGATTCTCCTCCCTTTTTAAATTTTTCTTCTCTTTTCATTTTTCTTTTTTATTTTTCTTTCCTTTTCATTTCTTTCTTATTTTTTTCTTTTTCTCAAGCAATGATTGCTATGTGTGGATAGGTCTTTAATGATTTTGAATCCCACTCTTCCTTTCCTAAAGCAAAGAGTTGATATTTTTCTTTCCATTAAAAACATAATAATAGTTTTGAAAATTACTTTCAATAAGAGAAATTTAAGTTTCGAAAATAAAAATCTAAATATTCTTAATTTTTCAAAAAATGCAGTTTTTCTTACTAAAGATAGTTACACTATATTTAGCATTTTCCACGCTAAAAATTTTTAACTTTAAGTTTTTCACTAATACTATAAATTTTAACTAAATTCTCTTACTCATTTCTATATTCAAAATTTTACTTCCCTAATATAACTTCATATACATGATAATTTTTCTTGAAATCAAAATCCAATTTATTTGAAGTACAATTGAGAACAAATAAATTTTTAAGTTCTTTAGAAAATATTTTTCACCCCTCCCCCAAACTTAAATTTTCAATAAAAATAAAACATTTTGGTATCCTAAAAATATTAGCAGGAAAGGAATGAAAATTAGAATTAACATGCTTGATATGCAAGTACAAAAATTAATAACAAGAGTAAAATTTAAATTGATAAAATTTTAATTCTCTTAACATATAGAGATTCATCAGACTTCTATGCAGTAGAGTGTAACAAAAAAACAAATAAACACACTAATAAACATTATGACTGCAACATAAAAAAAATAATTGGTAGCAAATTAAAAATTTTAAACATGCAGCTTTTAAGTAAAATTTTAGCTAGATTCTAAACCTTCTTAAGATCCCAGAATTAAGTTCAGCACAGGCTAACTAAATACATTAAACAACACAATTAACACAATTACTACCATCAAACATAATAATTACTCACTAAAAACACAAATACATCACAGTAGTGTCCAACAAAACACAACATAAAAAAACTAATAGTCTCAACAATAACAACTGAAAACACAATAAAAAGTACAGAACAACTGCACTATCAACAGTTCACAAGAACAAACAAACTAAAAATCAAACAAACAAACTAAAAATCAAACAAAACTATAGGTCCATGCTAATCATCCTCATCCTCTGCATAACTATCGTCACTACGCCAAACAACTATAGGCTCGTATGGTGGTTATCTGGGGCACTGAGGAAAGACAGCATCCTGCTTACCTCTCATAAGGTTTTTCATAGCTAAGTTGAATTCACCCTCATAATCATTATGTATCTTCATATACCCATCCATATGCTTTCCAAAATGTTCTAAGTTTGATACCTTATCCGCAGTGTAGTTTACATTGTCCAAAATCCTCTGTGATAACTGTGATTGAGAATCAAATCCAGAAGTCAGGCCTCGTGATGTATAAGCATGTGAAGTAGAAGTTCGTGATGTCGAAGCAGCATAACTACTACAGAATCCACCCCTCCAGCCAAAAATCAAATGATGTGAATAAGATTTCACATTCACACTGGTAATGAGCTTTAGTAGCTATAAAATCTCCTCCCAGCTATCAAATCTAACTCCAGCCTGCTCGCATAAAGAAAAGGTCAAGGATGCAAATCCCAAACCTGCAGTAGTAGCAGCAACGATAGAACTGGTAATAAATCCATGAATCGTAGCTCTAATATAAATAGGCTTGAACTGCTAAATGTAATAGTTCAGCTTGCTTGATCTTGAGTCACTTCAATTAAATGATTTGTAGGTAGTAGACGAGCAAATATAAGATAATACCATGGCTTTGCAGTGACATCCAACTTTGAAGCAGAACAGTTTACTCTTCTTTCATTTGTTATCTTCCATAACCCTCTCTCAGCAGTCAAAGATGAAATAATCTCGTCTAACTCCTCAGTAGGACTAAAGTTTGAATAAAAACACAAAATACTCGGGGGCAATTGATAAAACTGATTAATTACCTAAGGGAAAAAAACATTGTCTTCCCCATCTTACCCCTCACCATGACTCCTTCTTCATCAGATTTAAGGAGATTCACATAGAACTCATGCACAACAGAAATCACTGCGACAGCAGAAAAATAACATAACCGCTCCCATTTGCGGCGAACAATAAAATCTTCAATAGCTCCAGCTCCTTCCAGACTTTTAAAACACCACTCAAGAATCAATTTTCTTGATTACAGTGCATCACTGTATCGATCTAGAGCTCTCGAACTGAAAAACTTGTTTAAATCGAGTGGAGCCTTCCCCTTACACCTCTTCATTCCTGGTGCTATTTCTAAAAAAAATATAAAATTAAAAATAAATTCCACAATCAACTCCAAATCACTAAACTAAACTCCTAAAAGCTTAAAATAACAAATCCATGTCTTTTCATAGATTTTTCTGAAATTTACACCATGAATAGTGATTTTTCGGGTAGCTCATGAATGTGCTCAAAATAAATGATGAAAATAAAAAATTTTTGCATAAAACTAAAGCTCTTACCTCAAGAATATCAAATCTAGCAATTTTTACTCCAAATCACCAAGAAATCTTCAAATATGGTAAGCTCTTTCTTAGAAATCGTGAAATCTTGAGGTTGAAGGCGACAGTAAGGTGCGATAATGGTGTCTCTAGATTGATTTTTCACTTAAAATCGTTTGCGAATTGGTTTTCGTGAACCGACACTTAAGTGAGAATGGTTTGGCGCTTAGGCGCCTGTCTTTCTATTTAGTCAGCTCTTAAGCGCGGGTCTTGGCGCTTAGGCGCCAGTGCCCAGTGCACAAATTTTAATTTTTTTGATTTAAGTGAAATGCACTCCTAACATAAGTCAACCAACCCTACATGGTCTCATAACACTTTATATTTTATTTCCTTCCCTCTTAACTCTTCTCTTACTCAAGATTCACCAATCTTAACTAATTTGATTCAACGCACAATAATACAAAATTTCCCACAAGTAAAACACTTATATTCATTCTCGAACAATTCCAAACATTTTCAAATACATTAATTCTAAATCCAAATAGTCCTAATACAAACACAAGACAATTATCACATAATAACATACTAAACACACTTAACATTAACAACCAAACACTAAACACATAAACACTAAACCACGAACTTAATTCCATTCTCCAGTTGGTGGAATGAATCTTGGCCTCTCATTAGTCTCTCCTTCAGCATTTGGAATGTATATATGAAAGAACGGGCGATGATTAATAACTCTGGTTGAATCTTCTTCAATCCACTTGTTCTTCAGATAAAATAAAATTGGTATGGCTAAACTGCATCTGAAGTTGTCATCCTATGTGATCCAGATGCACGATAACTTCCATCACTTTTGCTTCTATTGAAGCCACGTCAGTCTCAATTTTTGTAATTTTGTCCACCATCCCTTCAATATTACAGCTAGAAAACCATTATACAACTCTTGCACGCTCTGACTAATAAACTTCTTTCTCATTGCTTCCTCCTTCAAATCACTCTCCCAAGTTGACATTTTTTTCCAAAACTCTCTCTTCTTCACTTAGGATTTTAGGGTTAAATGGAGGTGTGGTGAGATTTCTACTCATACCCTTCTATTTATAGGCTCTAAGCTCTTCCTAAAACTCCTTGGCATGTCCTAGAACTATCTCCCACGTCACAACCAACCAAATCATAGTTAAAACTTCTCAAAACCAAAATTTGCACATGTTTTTTAACTGTCGTGCTTTAGCGCCAGATATTGGCGCTTAAGCGCAAGTGCTTAATTTAGCACAGGTCAACTTAACGTCCAAATACTCATTTTAATAAGTGTAAGTCATCTATTAAGGCCTTAGAATCATTACAAAATCATTATGTATTAAATATTGTACCACAATTTCAATACTACTAGAATTTTCTAAATCACACATAATAGCATAACAATAAAAATAAACACACCGATAAATATGGGGTGCCTCCCACAGAGCGCTTGGTTTAACGTCGTCAGTCTAATGTAACTAGTGCTTGTTCTGGTTGACCCAACATCAGAAAATCATTTAATTTAAGTTGTTCACCTAAAAAGTAGGATTTTAACCTGTGATCATTCACTTTGAATATTTTGTCAGTTTTAGGATCTTTGATATCCACAGTTCCGTAGGGATAAACTTTCATCACAACGAATGGGCCCATCCATCTGGACTTAACTTTGCTTGAAAATAATCTTAATCTTCCATTGTAAAAAAAAAACTTGTTGCCCAGACTAAAAATTTTTAGTAAGAATCCTCTGATCATGCCACATCTTCATCTTTTCTTTGTAAATCTTAGCACTTTAAAAAGATTCATTCCTTATCTCTTTAGGCTCATTCAATTGCAATAACCTTTTTTCATCAGCATCTTTTAAATTGTAATTAAATTCTTTAATTGCCCAATATACTTTATGCTCAAGTTCAATTGTAAGTGACAAGCTTTCCCAAATATTAGCCTGTATAGGGACATTCCTATATGAGTTCTGTATGCAGTCCTATAAGCCCACAAAGCATAGTCAAGTTTGACTGAACAATCCATTTTGGTTGGATTCATAGATTTTTCCAATATTCTTTTAATTTCACGATTGCATAATTCAGCCAAACCACTTGTCTAAGGATGATAAGTAGTAGCAATTTTATGTTTTATATGATATTTCCTTAATAACTTCTCCATTATTGCATTTATGAAATGAATTCCCACATCAGTTATGATTACTTTCGGCGACCCAAATCTATAAAATATATTCGTTCTTAAAAAATTTGCAACACTTTGAGCATCACATCAAGGTAAAGCAACAACTTCTATCCATTTGGATACATAGTGTATTGTTAATAGTATATAAAAACTTTCGAAAGATGGGATAAATGGTCCCATGAAATCTAATCCCCAAACATCAAATATTTCAACCTCTAACTTATAATTAAGGGGCATTTCATTCCTCCTAGAAATATTGCATACTCGTTGACATTGATCACAAGTTTTGATGTAAGCGTTCACATCTCTAAAGTTTGTAGGCCAATAAAATATAAATTGTAAAATTTAATATTTTTTTATCAACACCAAAATATTCTCTAAAATCAGAATCATTAC
The DNA here is from genome assembly GCF_001263595.1 of Phalaenopsis equestris. Taxonomy (NCBI): domain Eukaryota; kingdom Viridiplantae; phylum Streptophyta; class Magnoliopsida; order Asparagales; family Orchidaceae; genus Phalaenopsis; species Phalaenopsis equestris. The sequence goes on from NW_018252807.1 coordinate 22,450, forward strand.
ATTTTTTGAAAATTTCATAAGTATCTTCTAAAGGCACACATCTACGAATAATTAGATCCTTTCCTTATTTATATAAAAATGGGTCATCCCAAAAATAAGTCTTAGCTTCAAATAAAAATTTCCTCTTTTGTTGGTGTGTCATTCCATAGGAGTGTCATTCCATGTCATTCCATAGGATAAAACATCACTAACAATAGAGTTCGCAATGTTGGCATATAATGAAACACGCCACTCATTAACACTGAAAAATTCTTCATTTGGAAAATGTTGATTAATTTCTTTTTCAAAATAGAGTGGTTTTTTTAATTTAAGGATGGACAAATGATCAGCAATTTCATTCTCAACTCTCTTCCTATCTACCATTTCAAAGTCAAATTCTTGCTAAAGAAGAACTCATCTTATCAATCTTGGTTTTGCATCATTCTTTTTCATTAAATACTTAATAGCAGAATGATCTGTATGCACGATACATTTAGTTCCAATTAATTATGATCTAAAATTATCCAAAGCATATACTACTGCTAATAACTCTTTCTTAGTTAAGGTATATTTAATTTAAGCTTCATTAAGAGTTCTACTAGTATAGTAGATTACTTTGAAAATCTTATCACGTTTTTGTCCTAAAACAGCTCCAATAGCATAATCACTTGCATCACACATTAGTTTAAAAGGTTTTTCTCATAATTGGTGCAGTGACTCATTTTTCTTTTAATAACTCAAAAGTATTTAGGCACTCTTTATAGACACTCTTTATCAAAATTAAATATTCATCTTTTTCAAGTAAATGGCATAGAGGCTTAGCAATTTTTGAAAAGATTTTAATATACCGCTTTTAGAATTCAGCATGTTCTAAAAAACTCCTATTTTCCTTCACACTTGTTGGGTGAGGTAAATTAGTGATTACTTGAATTTTTGCAGGGTCTACTTCCATACCATTTTCTAAAATTTGATATCCCAAAACTATTCCTCCTGCTACCATAAATTTGCATTTTTTCCAATTAAGGACTAAAATTGTTTCTTCACAACGCTTAAAAAATTTAATAAATATTTTAAACATGTTTCAAATAAAGTTCCAAAAACTTAAAAATCTTTCATAAAAACATCAATCCCTTTTTCAATTAAATCACAAAAAACAGCCATCATACATCTTTGAAATGTAGCAGGTGCATTACATAAATCAAAGGGCATTCTTCTAAAAGTGAATGTATCATAAGACTGGTAAAAGTTGTTTTCTCTTAATCCTCAAGAGCTATTTATATTTGGTGATAACCAGTACATCCATCTAGAAAACAAAAGTATTTATGTTCTGCTGGTCTATCCAACATTTGATCTAGAAAGGGTAATGGAAAATGAGATTTCCTAGTGGCAAGATTTAATTTTCTATAATCAATGCATATTCCCCATCCTATAACTTGTCTTATTGGTATTAACTCATTATGTTCATTCAAAGTCACAATCACTCCTCCTTTCTTAGGAACGCAGTTAATTGGACTAACTCATGCACACTACCCCATGCACTATCTAAAATATGGTAGATAATTTCAGCATCTAACCGCTCAACAACTTCTTTCTTAATAGGATTCAATCTCCTTTGAGGATCAACCCTGGGTTTGGAGTTCTCTTCTATATGAATTCTATGCATACAAATTGAAGGACTGATTATTTCTTTTACATCAGCAATTGTCCATCTAAAAGCTTTTTTGTAACTATTTAAAGTGTTCATGAAACTCTCTTTATCTTTTATAATTAATTTGGAAGAAATTATAATAGGTAATGTTTAGAAATGACTTAAAAAGGCATACTTCAAATGTTCAGGAAGAAACTTCAACTCAAGCTCAAGAGGTTTTTCAATTGATGGACAAATAGTTGTATCTTTTTTTGTCGTGTCCAAAACTTCAAAACTTTCTAGAACATAATTTGAATCTTCCTTATATAAATCTTCATATCAGTCTAATTCCTCTTCTTGTTCATTTTCCAACTCTTTCATTTCAGATTTTTCTTCATAAGTTGCTTTGAGAAGACATTCACATAAATATCTTATAACATCCATCCTATATCATTCATCATTTTTACCTTTTGTTGGGTATTTCATTGATTTGGAAATATTAAATGTAATTATTTGATCATTGATGCGCATAATTAATTCTCCTTTCTGCACATCTATATTGTTCTTCCTGTAGCTAGGAAAGGTCTCCCCAAAATGATAAGTATCTTCTTATCGCCATATCTAACAGAATGAAATCAACAAGAAAGATAAATTGATCAATTTTTACTATGAAATCTTTTATAACTTTTTTTAGATATGTTATTGAATAAGCTGCTAACTACAGAGTTACAGTAGTTGGGGATATTTCTCCTAATCCCAATCTTTTAAATATTGTTAATGACATAAGGTTGAGGCTTGCTCCTAAATCACATAAAGTTTTCCCATAAAATAAGTCTCCTATTGCACATGGAATTGTAAAGCTACCACAATCTTTAAGCTTTTTATGAATTATAGCACTGCACTCCATACTAAGTGCAATAGTCTCATTATCTTCAAACTTCCTTTTCTTGTTTAGAATATCCTTCATAACCTTTACATAGCTTCGCATTTGTTCTAGAGCTTCTGCAAATGGAATATTAATTGTAAGCTTCATAAATATTTCCAAAAATTTTGAAAATTAAAATCCAAAATTTCTTTGAAATATTGAATTTGAATCGAGACTTCGCTGGGACTGCTAGTTTATCTAACAATTATCCCCAAAATATCCTTTCTTTTCCTCAGCGAGAGTATCTATTAATCCTTAGTGCAAAAAACTATCATTTAATTCTGCACTTTATTCTAGGTCTATTGACTTAGAAGTCTATGTTGGTTTTTTTTACCTCATTGGTCAATGCTAATACGCACGGTGTGCTTGTCCGACACACCACACCTATTGGGGGTTCATTTGTTGACCTCACTTTTGGTTGAGTTCTAAATTCCTCATTAGTAGCCAAGGGACTAGCCATAGGACTTTCCTTTTGACTATTCCTAGATGACTAGAAAAGGAACCATCACCATTAGAAATTCTAAACTCTTATTTGCTCAACTTAAAGTTCCATATATTTGTCTTGACCTCTAGCACTTGGTAGGTGGGGTCAATATGGGGGGAGCTCAAGGGGAATCCCCATAAGACTAGTTGGTCTTAGGGTAGACCTTAGGTGGTCGTCTGAAGCTAGTTCACTCACTTACATACCACATCCCACTCATAACTCTATACCCAACTTAGCCTTTTGCCCCAAATCCACCAAAATACCCCCAAAACTTAAATTTGACCAAAATTTCCAAAATTACCCAAACTACCCAACTTTGTTCAAAAATCATCTCAAACCATTCAAAATTACCCAAATCGCCCAAAGCCTCCCAAAAGTTTCAAAATTACCAAAATACCCCCAAATTTGCCAAAATTACAAAAAAGACCCTTGGTGGGCCGAACTTTCCCAAAACCCTCAAAATCATTCCATATGTCTCGAAAACCAATTTTAACCCTTCAATTAATCCCAGTTTGCCAAATTTGAGCCATTTTGAATAAAAGCCCCAAATTGCCCGTAAAGGCCCAATTTCTCAAAATTCACCCCAAATGTCCCCCAATTTCATCCCAATTTTTTAAAATTGCAATTCTAAACTCAAATTCATCATGTCTATGATCATTGAAAATCAAATTCAAGCTTAATTGACCCATTTTTTTAGCTCAATTTAGATCCAAATCAAAATCCCTAATTTTTACCATTTGACCCAATCTCACCCAATTAAACCCCATAGACCACTCAATTGCCTCAATTTGGATCTCAAACTCTTCCTAACATTCCTACTAATCAAATTGAGCCCTCAGTTGTCCTTGCTCAAGACTCATTTCCACTCAATTTCAACCTAAATTTAAAATCCCCAAATTTGCCCCAATTTAGCCACATGACTAAATTCCACCAAATTGAATGCCCTAACCCTAAAATTGACACCCAACACAATTGATGTTTAAAACTCTTTATAACATTCCCCTATACCATTTTGAGCCATCAATTTGGACCTAGCCTAACCTAAATCCAAATCCAACCTAACACCCCACAACTTGACTAAAAGACCAAACTCTTTCAAATTGAACTTCCATATTAACCCAAACCCACTCCATTTCTTCTGTAAACTCTCTTTAACAATCATCTACATCAAAATGATCAATCATCTGAGCTCATTAGCATGGCTAGCCCATTCGAACCCCAACTTCAAGCCATGGACCATTTCACCAAATTTAACTTAACCAAGACAAATTGGCTAACCAAAGACCATAATTAACCTTCCCACTGGCTCACCTGACCACCTGACCACCTCCTCTACTCTAGACAGCCACCCTAGTTGGCAGAAAACCCAAAAAATGAGAGCTCCATGCTACTATCAAAACGCAATTGCACCCATCCAAGCTGGCCAATCCCAATTGGCTTTGGCATTTTTTTCCCCTCCACCTAAATAATTAATTGAACCCAAATTGAAGCCCTGAGCTCCACCCCAAGCCCCTATATTTAAGCCACCTCCTCCATGGCAAAAAAATAAAAAAAACTAACCAATTTCCTTGGGTACACTCTGTCCAATTGCTTCCAGACACTCTCCAACAACTCCTAAGCTCAAGCCCACTACTTTCCCCCTCTGGATTCCTCTGTGAGAGCTCAATTTTGAGGTCAAAATTTAGGGAAAACCAGGACACTTTCTATTAAAGCTCCACACTCCACTAAACTTCAATTAAATGTGCACACACTAGCCCCTGAGTGATAAAAGCTAATTCCCCACAAAAGCCCCATCATAGAGAGCCTCTAACATAGCTCTAGATCAACAACTGAACTTCACTTGATCAAAATCATACCTAGACAATTCATCAGGGCCTAGGACTTCATCTGGAGGTTCGTTGGACCCAATCAAAGCTGCCACAACCATCTGATTGAGGCCTCCACAGTCAGACAAAAGTATAAAACTTCAATCCTAAACCGAGTATCATTTAATTCTCTATACATTATTACTGCATTTTATACCGTATAAGACATATAGATATACTCTTCATGAGTAGATGAAGGTATAAGAACAAACCCCATGCGATTTGGTTGAGTCTAGACAAAGATCTTAAGCTTTTAATGTGAACGGTTCTTGAGTTGGCTCGTTTGGGGACGATGAATGGATGTCGTTCGATCACACGTGTATCGGATGGACGATTGAGATCGCGTTGGACGAACTCTTGGAATGAAAAGGCGGGCCGTCTGGTAGCTGAGATGTCTAGTGGCGTCGAATAGCAGAGTGCCGCATGGAAGCTCGGAGCGGGCAAGGATGGGTTGGCGTCGCATGTTTAAGTAGAAAAATATAGATTTTTTGGTTTTATTTAAATGCTTGAACTTCCAAAATCCAAATCTTTCTCTAAAAAATTCATAAAAATAAAATAAAAATATTCTCTTGCTCAGTGGACAGAGGAGGAGAATAATGTGGTATAAAAATAAAAATTATTTAATGAGTCTGTGATTTTTAATGAATTAAATAATCTCTTGAGTATTTTAATTCATTATGATCAAACATTGCACACCATGACTTGAAATTATAAGGGTTTGTTCCTCATGAGAGAGGCTATGTCCTCTAATTTTTTCAAGGTCAGAGGACATCTCTATGCTTCTAACCTTAATTTTCAAGATAAATTGACTATTTTGACTTATTTTAATTATAGAAATTAAAATACCATTTGGAAAATCATGAGAATAATTTTAGTAGATTTTCTATGGTCAGAGATGCTTAGGAAAAATGATATGTTGATTTGACTTATTTTATACATTTATACAGTTAATTAAATGTATATATCTTGCTTTAATTTATGTTTATTAAATATTAATAAAAAATTAACAAAATCAATTCCACACTATGTATAAAATCATGTTTACTCATTGTAAAAATTTAAAAAAATTTTGACTAAGATTGAGCACTAAAGTTGATTTTCTAGGAAACCTTGTATTTTTGTACAAAAACAATTATATTAAATTAAATACACTTGGAAAAATTATAAAAAGTAGTTTTTTGAGTTCTTTATGATCAGAGGCACTTAGGAAAAATAAAAGTATATTTTGAGAAAATACTTGATTTTTTAGCTTTATTTTGAATTTAAAAAAAAAATAAAAATAATTAAAAATACCAAAAATATTAAAATATTTCAAAATGTGCCTAATTGTTCTCTGATCACTTAGAATTCATTGGGATATTTTTCCTAATTTTTCTAAGTTAAAAATAAATTTTAAAAGCTTAAAAGTGAATTTTCCTTATTTTCTCATTAAAATAATTACAAAATAATTATAATAAATAAATTTAAAATTATAAAAATGCAAGATTTACTTCTATGAATTCCTTGGGGTAAGAGGGGTTTAATAAAAATATAAAAAATAATTTTTGTAAATAAAACATCTTTTCCATTCAAATTAAATAATACAAATCAATAATAATTACAAAATTTAATTAAAGATTTAATTCAAAAATCATGGAATTTTGTCTAATTATTTATCTGATCTAAGGGGACCTCTAGTGATTTTATCATGAATAAAACCTTATTTTTGAATAGTTAAGTAAAATATACTTTTAAAATACTACTGTCTAAATTTAAATAATTATTTAAATTAAATTAAAATTTGAAAACCTACATTTCCTCCTCTGATGTTTTAATTAACCCATGGATAGGACACTCTAAAAATTCTCAATGTCACTTGAATTTTGATTAATGAGTTATGAAGTGAAGGGCCGAAAGGGAAAATGGGTAATTTTGATACTAATGAACATCTTTGGATACTTGAAATATAATGGGATTAAAAGGTAGAAACTCACTTACCACCTTTTCTATAATAAGAAAAAATTGTAGTTTCCTTAATTATCATGACTTGGAAGTCAATCAAATATGAATGATTCTCAAGTGATGAGTCTGAGTTAAGAAGACAATATTTCATTATTCTAAGCCCATAATTGATGAAAATGTGATCTTTCAATAAGAATGCATGTCACTTAAATCAAAATTCTGCTAAGTTACCATTTCACCTACTATGATTGTTCAGGGCTTGATACTAACCTAAGCTTGATATTTAAATTTATTTGGTTGGACTTAGAAAATAATATGATTGATGATTAACACCTTTTTACACTATAAGCCCGATTTCAACTTTGTGTACTAAAAACCTTTAATGTCTTAGATTTGTCTTTGAGGCACCCACCCACACAACTCTTAAATGAAATGTCGAATGATTAATTAAGTGTCCTCGCCTTGGGATAAATAAAACATCAAGTCTCCTTGAGTAATGGAATAACCCTAGCTTAACCTTGGATGATTAATAGAATAATATGATAAGTTCAAAATAAACTTGAAATATTTCAAGAAATCTTCAAAGTGGTTCAGGGCCATGCCCCGAGCCCTTTGAATGAAGGGCAAATTGAGCTTGCTATATTGTGTTTTAAAATTATCCATTAAGATCTTCTGAGACTTAATAAAGTCATAACTTGGGGTTTGGTAGCTATACCTTTATCTACTCCTACAGTTTAAATTCCTTGCAAAATTATATACATGTCACCAAAGTTAACCTTTCAGGTGGAGGAGCGGGAAGAATCAACAGGTACGCTTTTAAGTTATTGCATCACAATTTACTTTTATCTATTTGCACCTCTCGTTTCCTGCTTGTAAACTTGCATGTTAAATAACAAAGTCACCCTGCATGTGAAAACTAAAACTTTTAGGATAGCCACAAAACTTAAACTAAAATTAAAAATTAAACAAGATAAAATTTACTGCCACAAAAGTTAAAATATAAGACAACTTAAAATTTAACCATAAATAAAACAACAAAACAAAAATTGCAACTAAATTAAAACGTCTCTATTGGATGATCGGAAACCCCTCGGAGGAGGTAACCTACGGTTGCTAACAAGATTTCCCATGGTCTAAATAAAAGTATGGAACTCATTGAGTTGAGTTTAGTAAAGTCATTTGGACCAAGTGAATAAAAAAAAATAGTGGTGCCGAAATGAGGAAACCTTAGGATCCTAACCGGTGTCGCTCTAATCAACGTTAACATTCTCCATAATATTTAAATAACCATGAACTTAGGTAACGCTTGATTTGACATCATAACTTGACACATCAGAAAACCTAAACTCGCCACGATGAAGAGCTTGGAGCTAGCATTGTGGGCAGCACGACCATCTTCAACAGGAAAACATGTCTGCACCAGCTAAATCATTCCTTAGAATTAAACAAGTGAGCCATAGGACTTTGAGGTTGTTCGCCTAGTGAGACAAAAATCCTCAACTTATCTTTAGGCCTTTGTATGGCTCTGCTATACATAATAAGCCCTAACTTGCTTTAGGATTCTGAGGTTGTCGTTTGTCACAACCTAAATTCTCACATCTTCCAAGCTATTTGTGTGATCGTTTCACACAGATGTAAGCCCTAATTTAATAAAATTTTTAGGATGAAACATTCAAATATTTCTCCTCTAAATTGAAGCTAAATCATAGGATAGCTTGGGAAATCACCGAGATTCTCCTAAGGATCTATGACATCCCCTAGTTCTTCTTCCTTTGGATTCTAAAATTAAATGTTCCAAATTTGAGTCATTCCTCCTTTGCACCTTATTGTATGATTTCATTGAAAAGTATTATTCCTTTGACCTCTTTGAAGACAATATCCCCTGATTTTTATTGAGAGTTTGTTAAGCGACTTAGGTTGTCGAAGATGTAATTAACTATAAGGGCTTGCCTTTATAGGAAACTTTTCCAAACCTAGTTTAATATAAACCCTATTTAATTTTTTATATTAAATAGGGGAACTTGTCACCTTACAAAAATAGTTTTCACAGACCAAACAGATGTCATATA
>NW_018252808.1:0-935 GCF_001263595.1 Phalaenopsis equestris
TAGATGGATACTTTTGATGCAAGAATTTGATCTTGTGGTTATTGATAGAAAGGGAACTGATAATCAAATTGCTGATCATTTGTCAAGATTAGAAAACTATGAATCATCTGACACTGACAATAAAATTACATAAGTTTCCCTGATGAACAACTTTATAATATTAATGAGTGGAAAATATCATGGTATGTTGATATTATTAATTATATTGTAAGTGATATTTTGTCACCTATGCTGACATTGCAACAACAAATGAAATTTATTCATGATGCGAAAGCATATTTTTGGGATGAGTCTTATTTATATAAACAATGTAAGGACAATGTAAAGATCTGATTATGAGAAGATATGTACCTTATGAAGAAACTGAGCTAATCATTCAGAAATGTCATGATTCTGAATTTGGAGGACATTTTGGGATCGATAAATCTGCTTATAAAATTTTATAAGATGGATTTTATTTTCCTAGTATCTTTAGAGATGCTTATAGATACATAAAAACTTGTGATCGATGTCAACGAGTATGCAATATATCTAGAAGAAATGAAATGCCTCTGAATTTCATGTTAGAAGTTGAGATCTTTGATGTTTGGGGATTAGACTTCATGGGACCATTTATTCGTTCATTTAAGAACTTATATATATTAATTATTGTGGACTACGTTTCTAAGTGGATTGAAGCACAAGCTTTACCTCGTTGTGACGCTAAAAGTGTTTCAATTTTTTTAATGAAAAATATTTTCACTAGATACAGAATGCCTAAAATGATTATCACTGGAGGATCCCATTTTAGAAATAAATATATTCAGAGATTGACAGAAAAATTTAATATTCTTCATCGAATATGTACTACCTATCATCCTCAAACGAGTGGGTTAGCTGAAGTTTCTAATAGAGAAATTAAACAAATACTTGAAAAGATTGTAAACCCTAGTAGA
>NW_018252808.1:1260-1583 GCF_001263595.1 Phalaenopsis equestris
TTTACAATACAAGGCTGAAGTTATTCCCTGAGAAATTGAAGTCTTGTTGGTTAGGACCCTTTACTGTGACTCAAGTTTATACTTACGGAGCTGTTGAATTTGAAGATCAAAAGAATAGAAATAGATTTAAAGTAAATGAACACAGATTAAAATCGTATTTTAAGGGTAAAAGACCAAATTTTAAAGAGGTTTTAATGATCAGTCAACCTGAATGACATCTGAAGAGGCCCGACTGACGACGTTAAACCAAGCACTTTATGGGAGGCGACCCATAGTTATCTTTACTTGTACTACGATTATAGTAGTTTTTATTTGAAATTATC
>NW_018252809.1:0-525 GCF_001263595.1 Phalaenopsis equestris
GGTTCCCTGAGCTCCTAGCCACCTCCCCCTAGCCCGCCGGCTAGCCTAGTGGCCAGAAAATGGCCAAACGGAGAGCCACCCCCATGGGATTAAACCTAATTCAAACCTAAAGGCCACTTCATCCAAATAGAAGCTTAGAGCCTCTCTGCCCTCTAACTAGGAAGCACATTCCACCCCCCAATTGGCCATGACAGCAAGCGTAGGGCCATTTTTATAAAATGCTCCCCTACACAATCATGGAGAGAGAGAGATAAAAATTACTCTAAGAGACTTCCCCAAATTCATCCCAAAGCCTTTTTGAGACCTCCTCAGTGCAACCCAACCACCGCATTGTCCTGAATCCCCTTGCCAAAGCCTAATTTTTTAGCTCAAAACCGTGTCGAAAACAGGAAAAAACTCTCAGACAGGAAAAAACTCTTGACACCTCTAAACTCCACCAAAATCAAATTAAAATCACCCACACCTTCACATAGGTGAAAGGAAATAAAGAGCCATCAAATTCCCCTCTCACATAGCCTCTACCAT
>NW_018252810.1:0-1266 GCF_001263595.1 Phalaenopsis equestris
AAGTGGTATAGCAGTGATTCAGAAGATGAGGAGTAAACCTGAGAGATTTTTATGTTTGTAATATGTTAGACTATGTTCTTTAGACTTGAGATTTGTGATCTGTTGTTTTATTTTTATGTTGTGGACTATGTGGTGTGGTACTGCTACATTTGCATCTTTGTGATGATATGTACTATGTATTGTGTTTTGGACTTTTGTACTTTATTGTTATTGTGATGTTTGTGTTAGTTAGTAGTTTGTTTTAAAATTCTAGGGTAGTAACTGTTGTGATTTTTGTGATTTAGTTAGTTTAGAACTTAACTTAATTTTATGTCTTTTGAAAAGATGAAAATCTTGCTAACTTAGGTCTTAAATATTAAATTTCAGAAACTACTACCCTTGTATTTTTCTTTTATCATGTTTGTGAGTTTGTTTTTATGTTGAGATTGTGAAGTCAAGTTAGTGTGTTAGTTTGCTTTTATGTTTATACCCACTGTTTAAAAGTCTATTGAATCTCTGCATCTTGAAATGAAAAGAAAATATTAGAAAATTTGATCAAAATTAAATTTACTCCTGTTTTTAGTTTTATACTTGTATCATTAAGGTATAAAAATTCCTGTAAACATGTTATTCTTATTTTCATTCATGCTTATATATATTTGATGCTAAACTATTTAATCTGATAAAAATTTAAGTTTGGGGGGGTGAAAAATATTTTCAAAAAGTTAATTTTATTTGTTCTCAAATGAACTACAAGTGAATTTGATTTGAAAAGAAAGGGAAGTAAAATTTGATTTTAGAAATGAGTAAGAGAATTTAGTTGAAATTTTTAGTAATGAAGAAAAACTTTAAGTTAAAATTTTTTAGTGTAAAAAATGATTAATATAAGTAACTATCTTTAGTAAGAAACATTGTATTTTTGAAAATTTTAGAAATTTAGACTTTGATTTTTTTAAAATAATTTTCAATGCTATTGTTATATTTATAAGTAAAAGTTTTGTATCAAGACTTTACTTTAGGAAAGGAAAAGTAGAATTCAAAATTATTAAAGACCTATCCAGATATAGTAATCCTTGCCTAAAAAAAGAAAAAGAAAAGAAAAAGAAAAAGAAAAAGAAAAAAAAGAAGAAGAAGAAGAAAAAGTGAGGCGTAGAAGCTTGAAGATTAGTGCCTAATCAAAAATTGGTTCTACATTTGATCTTTTTAAAGTATAAGACTTGAGAAAAATCTTAAGATTATAGATATAATATACTAAGTAAAATTATTCTTAATAAATTTTTTTAAGTG
>NW_018252811.1:0-417 GCF_001263595.1 Phalaenopsis equestris
TTGGGAATTTGGTGATTTTGGTGGATTTTAGTCAACTTAGGTAGTGGTGAGTGGTTTGAGATCATTTTTGCGCAAATTTGGGTATTTTTATTAATTTTTTTTTTTCAAAAATTAGGATTGTAGAGGTATTTTGTTAATTTGGTGATTTGGGCTAAAATGGGTAAGTAAGTCATGAAGCGATGCCAAACCAATAGGAGCCATGTGAGGACTCATCTTGGATGCTTGCTATGCTGGATCTACCCCTCTTATCCAAAGACTAGGGTATAGGCTAATTCATATGAGCTCTCCAAAAGGAGATAAGAGACCAACTTAAGGGGTCAGATGGCCTGGGGTAAGTGAAAAAGTGTAGTGTGTTCAAGTTAGCCCCACCAAAACAAGATCGCCTAGGGTTAGTCCTAAGGTTTGACCATCCTATGG
>NW_018252812.1:0-371 GCF_001263595.1 Phalaenopsis equestris
TTCTTGAACATAATCTAATTCTTCATTTTCAAATTCACCCAAAATAACTTCGGCATTCTTTCCAAATTGTTCCTTCTCTACAAAATGTTCTTCTTCTTCAAAATATTTTTTATCTTCAAAATATTCGTTCAATAGATGTTCAATAATTTACATGCAAAACCATTCATTATCTCTTTCAACAGTAGGGTATTTCATAGATTTCGCAATGTTAAAAGTCACTTCATGATCATTAACTCCCATAGTTAATTCTCCTTTTTGAACATCTATCATAGCTTTTCCAGTAGTTAAAAATGGTCTCCCTAAAATGATAGGTATTTCTTTATCTTCCTCCATATCTAAAATAATGAAATCCACAGGAAAGATAAATTTAT
>NW_018252812.1:3308-3637 GCF_001263595.1 Phalaenopsis equestris
AATTGTAAAACTCAACATATTTTAACAAATCAATTGACCAGATTGAAAGTAAATTAAGATCGAAGTGAAAAGATCATTACAATTTCTTAAACATTTTCATGGCTTCACCAATTCAAATCACTAGTTTACAAATCTTGAGACAAGGAGAAAGACAGAGAAAACTACTCAGAACTCATGTAGAAAACACAACACAACTTGGAATTCATATATAAAATCAAAGCCATACAAACTATAACAAGTAAATAACTTATCTCTTAATTTCTTCCTAAGAACACTCGAAGTTCCTCTAAATCTCTTCCTTTCTTTACAACACATAGAATTCCTCTTCG
>NW_018252812.1:4113-32649 GCF_001263595.1 Phalaenopsis equestris
AGTTTTCTAAGACTAGTCAATAGGAAAGTCCTATGGCTAGACCTAGGCTACTAAAGAAGTTTCTAGACCTCAACCAAAATTGAGGTCAACAGTGACAGACTAAAAGTCCCAAATTTGATCTTAGTGTTTAAAAATTAAAGCGAGAGTTAGCCTTCAGGGGAAGGGAAGTGGGAGCTCTAGAGTGGGAGCCAGTATTCTCCTAGCATAGCCACAGATTTAGGGACTAAACCTAAGATTAGCCAAGGATTTTCTTTAACACTGAATCAAGGTAGAGAATTAAAATTATTTCTATTTAGCACATACAAAATTTAATGCATCTCATTCCTTTACATTATCCAATTCACTACATAAGAATAGTAGTTTTTAACATCTTAAAATTCTCCAAACCAACTCATTCAAAAAGGGTTATCTTTAGAATTAATATTTATATTTAGGAATAGTTACTATCCTTACATTTAACAATCGCATTTAGGAGTAGTTTCTAGATAAAACACCATTTTAATCGACATTCCACACTAAAGACTAATAGTAGTAGACTAGATTTTGATTAAGGACATCTTTCCTCACTTCCTCGTGGGATCGATATTCGGGGCTTAATCAGAAAGTTCTATAATATTACGTGCACTTGCGTAGAACCTATAGTGTGTGAACTATTTGCTATATTTCATAATATTTAAATTTTGTATATTAGCTGCTAAATATAAATTGGGTCAAGTTTTTGGTCGTCTTTTGAAAGCTAAATTACTGTGTAATTACGAGTCGAGTCAAGTTTTTGGCACCGTCTCAGGGTAATTGAATTGACATAAAACATGCAAAAAAATAACAAGCACTAGGAGCGCATCACTTATTTCATGCCTACATTAAGTAAATATTTTGTGCTTACTATTTTTGGTTGTCAAGAGAGATCTGAGGTGCACCCCCACTGATACTCCCCTCACTTATACTTAAGAAAGGTTTATTGGCCGTCCAAAAAGAAGTGGGTTCAAAAGGTTTAGACAACAGTACCACTTGTAGGTTTAGCTCTAATTTATGAGGCTGTGGTTTGAGTCCCATGACATACTGTCCCTTTCGATCAATCATAACTTGTATCTACTTTGGGTTAACCCCAAGGGTGAGCCCAAGCTAAATCCTAAAAAGGACCTATGCAGGGATCTTTTTGATATTCCTGATGAGCTTCTCAAAGAAGATGACCTCCTCAGCGAAGCGTTACATGAACTTGAGATGAAAACTCATCAAGTCATGACCGTGATTACTCATGGTCAACGGTCTACTTATGACAACCCTGCTCTGATCTCAATGAGTGTGATCATCAAAAGCCCGTAGAGGCTCAGGATGTCCCTATGACCGATCAGCGGGCCCTTCATAGGAGGAGAATATCACCCTTTTATAGGGTTAGATATCTCTCCTTATTGCCCATATCATAGTGTATTAAGCTAACCAAGCTGGATCTAACATATTCCTACCTCCTACACAAATAGAGACATGTTTGGTGACACATGTCGTACTATCTGAACCTGCAAGGCATGAGCGAGTGCCTTCAAACACACCTGCAATCCTTAGTGAATGCAAAAGTCTAGGCAGCCTTAGTAGCTTAACAAGTTGAGCCGGTATTTCACAGAGGTAAACCTTACCCCGAGGTGTAGGAGTACATACTGCACCCTCCGGGCTTTGTCCCTTAACTTTCCAAAAAATTTGATGGGGTCAGAAACCTTCGTCAACACATTTCTCAGTTTCATGCATTGTGTTGCAATGTCAGGAAAAATGATATTTTGCTCCTTTGCCTCTTTGTTATTAGCTTAGCTGGATTTGCATTTGAATGGTATGCAGACATATCAAACGACACCTTTATAATTTCACCAAACTATAAGATGCGTTTGTGAAATGCTTCACCGGTGTGCATCATTGAGTCACTTTGCATGATTTGATTTTGTCCCACCAAAATGACGACAATTCTTTGATAGATTTCATTATTCATTGTGCAACTTGAGCATGAAATGCGATTGACTTCTATAGGAATAAAATGTTGTTGCATTTCTCATGGGCAAAGTCAAAGGCCCTGTCTTTGTTTTGCTCAGTATCACTCCATTCAAGGTCTTTAAGGTTTTGATAGAGAAGGTAGCTAGATTGCAGGATACTACAGGGTCTTTTGGTTCTCAAGTCAGATGATAAAACCAAAGGTAAAAAGCCTTTTTTAGCTAGCCCTTCAAGGAGGACAAAAGAGAGCTTAGTGTTGAAAACAATTGATAGCAAGTTGAAAAAGCATATTCTATCTGCCGAGACAGCTCACTCCTCTTCTTAGAAGGTCATAATTAGAAGAAGCATAGAATATACTCTTTTAGGAGAGATTTCCTTCGGAAGATCTTCAAAGTTTTTTTTCAAGCAGGGCATGCAACTTCCTATTCCAAAGAAGCCCGACATGATAGAGAAGACCAAGGAGCCCAACTATTGCCAACAACATAGGCATCTAGGGCACGTGCTTGAAAACTGTTACATCTTTAAGAATTAGCTTGAAGCCTGCCACAAAGTGAGAGAGATAAAGACTTTAGAGTAGTATCTAGAAAAGCCTCTTGGACAAGAATCAATCAAAGTTGTTGCAGTTGTTCCAACCACTCCTACTATATATTCTACCTGTGATGTAATTTTTGCTGAGATACTTTCTTTCTTTTCTACTGTAAACGTTAGCTCAAAGTAGGAGTCTATTTTCTCTGAAGCATTTTGTATTGATGATGAAGCAAAAAATGAAGACACTTTGGAGTACTTTTCAGTGTTAATGTTTACCTCTCCTGACACTGACACATTCTTAGCGAAGGAGTGGAAAAATACCTGTTAAAGCCCTTCTTCAACGAAACTTAACACACTCATGATGACTTGAGTGATTCACCAAATGGTGTAGGTGAGACACCTCTTTCTCATAGCCCTTTCATAGAGCCTTTTCTTGAGTGTCCTGTTGAGAGTGATCCTAGTAGGTTTCCTAACAAGGATATTCAAGAGGTCCGCTAACTAAGTGACAAGCTCCTTCTTCCAAGGGTGGCTAAGCCTACCTCAAATGATAAAGGGAAGATCACCACCCAAAAGGTAGATGGCCCTTGTAAGGTTTCTACCCAATGCAGAAGAACCAAGAAACCCTCTAATGGGGTGAATTACAATGTGCTAGCACATTTGAAAAGGTTTCCAATATCGTTGAGCATCTATGTTGCTCTCCTTCTATCTTTTAAGTTGAGGGAGAGTTTTGTTAAGGATCTTTTAGAGTGTGATGTCTTGCATTCCTATTACTCCATAGAGAGAATGAAGGAGGAGGTTTTAACGCAAGACATAGCTATAGTCACTTTTTTCTGAGGACGACTTGTTGTTGTGAACTACAGACTAGAATCATCCCTTATACGTGACAAATATGATATATGATACACATTTGAACTAGATCTTAGTAGCCCCAAAGCATCAGTTAACATCATTAGTGTTCGCACTTTGGAGTTAATTTCATTAAATTCATGACGGTTGTGCTCTGTTTGGATCATTTTGAATGGCTTCAGTGAGAAGGGTTCAAAGACCCTTAGATCAATCACCCAAATTCCACGTCATACATGGTAAGACATCCTTCAGAGCCTTGCTTGAATGACTTTGGATTCATCAGTACAGAATGATACCTTCGACCCTCCACCAGTGCATCAAATATGTATGGAGGTGAAGAGTTTCCCATTCTGGGTGATATTCAGCCTTTTTAGGTGAATAAAGTTGGTACATATGATGATGTTGAGTAAATACCTCATAAGACATCTCTACCTTTTTCTAGCACAATAGGATGCCCAAGGGCCCCTTCCTTCCTTAGCTCTCACCTAGTCAAAGGGGAAGAGATAGTTAAGAAGATGGAAAAGCTTTGTGCACCACCTATAGTGGAGACAAGTAGAAGGTTCCCTACTTTTCTGACTTCTAAGGTCACTATGTGTGTCAAACTCGATACAAATTTTGAGGTAGAAGAGGCCTTGCAGGTAGGCAACCTGAATGTCCACATAGTAATAGTCCATATGACTTTGATGAGGAGATTTTGTGGTCTCCGTCAGCGGTCATGATCCCTCAAATGTCCAAATTATCTTTGGCGGATGAAGTGTTGACTATCGGCCTGGTATCACAAGGCATCATAGGGATCTGACAGCTTCACGTACTTCTATAGTCGATGATCTCAAGACATTCTTTGTACCTCCTAGAACCATGTATAAGGAGAACGGTATTTTTTTCGACAAAGTCGATTCACATGTAACTAATTATAGTGTAATGTGTTTGAATGTTGATAATGAACAAACATATGATATACTTCTTTCTTTTGACTGTTCACCTCTTATTGCTAAGTTACAAGGATGTTTTCTAATAGGAAACCTTTTGAAAATGATTTTAAATTAAAATAAAATATTTTAACATAATCAAACTCAAAACCCTTACAAAATCAAACTCTTTGAATTTAAAATACTTTTAAAACTAAAACTAAAATTTAAAACCTCTTTTAAAAATTAAGAAGATCCCTTTTTAAATTCAATTTCAAAATTCAAAACTTTCTTCTAAAACAAAAATCTTACAGTTAAAATCTCTCAAGATTTAAGAAATTTCTAATATCAAACTTCTTAAAACATTTTATAAACACTTAAAACCTAAAACTTTTAAAAAGAGTTTCAAAATTTAATTATGCTTTCTCAAATTAAACTTGACTAAAAAAAGTTAATAAAATCCTTTTTAAAGAAATCTTTCAAACTACTATTTAGCTTAGGAAATATAACACAAGAATTTATAAGTTCTATCAGGCTCTCTTAATTGCTTAGCCTATTCAAGACTTATATATTCACTAGCATAAGTGTCTCTAGAATGAACACGTTCCCCCCCACCCCCACAACAAAATCATGTGATCTCGTAGCGTTGGCCTTTGAATATGTAAGTCTTTGGGGAATTTAAATCTACATAATTCATATATAAGTACATTTGTATCACTCACATTTTATTAAATGATAAAATTATTTTCTGAGAATTCATTTTGATCATTAAATATGAAGAGTGTAGACTTGGAAGTTTAAGTTGAATTATTTTGAATATTAGTGTCAACCATATGTATAACTCTAAAAATGAGGAACAAGAACATTTAGCATAGAAAAATAAACTTCAAATCATTAGAAGAACCCTGATTTCTTAAACCAACCACAACCTAAGAACATTGAAACGTCAAACTCTAAGAAGAACATTGTTTTGCCACCATAAATGAAAAACTTAGGAATCAAATAAATCACCAGTTAAATATTGAACCTTCGAAAATAATTAAAATGAATCAACTCTATTTTTCACAACCACAACCTAGGATAGCTCCAAACTGTGAACTCTAGGTTAGCCAACGTAGAAGAAAACTCAGGTCACACATTCTTAAGCAATTTAGTCTAGAAGCCTAGGTTAGATTAATAGTTACCAAATATATATACTTATGGACTAGAGCTTCTAAAACAGATGACCTATATTCTAAGAGGATGTAACCCATCGTTATTGACGAAGATTCCCCAAACCATTTAATAATAGGATGGTCTACCTTAAGTCATTGATATGACGACAAGGAAGACCTATTTTTATATTGTTGGTTAATAGTCTAAGGATATTAATGCACCTGGGATGAAGGAAAGTCATGAGTATCTTGACATGGGTTGATGAAAAGTCATAGGCATCCTATTTAAAAACCTTAACAAATTTTAACAAACTTGAAAAAATCTTAATAAATTTAAACAAACTTAAATAATTCATAAACCTTAAAAATTTTTAAAAAAACCCTTAAAAATAAATTAAAAAACCCTTAATTAACTTTAACAAGTAATAACCAACTTTAAGAACATTAAACAAGCTCAAATTTAATAACTCTTAAATGAACCTTAAGAATCTTTAAGCAAATGTTAAGGTAAACTTAAAATAAACAAAATAAATTAAATCCATAAGACTTAAAAAATTTTCAACAAATCAGTTTTAAAAGCTTAAAACACCATTTTCATAATCTAATAACAAACTTAAACAAATCAAACTTAAATGTCACCCAAAAATGAACCCTTAAAATGAAATTAATTCAACCAACTCAAGTCTTAGCTCTAGTGAAACCATCTTTATCCAAGCTCATTCAATCATCTAATTCCAATCATTCCAATATGTCCATGTTAAAATCGATCATCTCGCAGACACTAACTAATGACCGAGAAAAATATAACTTTAATTAAGAGCATTCTTAGGAACAACTCATGAGATGTAATTAACCATGAAGAAGACCCTTAAAAGGAATGTCAAACCCCAGAATAAAATAAACCTTATCGTACACCCGTAAGGTAAGGGAAAAATCTGGTTTCGTAGATCTATAAATCATACAAATTTTCATCATCTGAGTTATTAGATCCATTCTAAGATAGTACTTTTGTCTTTTCGATTAGTATATTATTCTTCAAATGTCGTGTCTGATTATTTTAATAGAAATCTTTTTGAGATATATTGTGGCTAAAAAATAAAAACCCCATCAAGTTGTTGTAATCAAACACACTTGAAAGGGGAAATTACAACAAGCATGACACAAACTCACATGGGGGTTCGATCCATGGGTGTTAAAGGTCGGCTAGCTTGCTGGGGAGTGGAGGTAATTAGTTGAACTGAGCTGTGGGTAGTTAGGACAAAAAAGGAGCTAGAATGGCGGCAACAACAAAGAGAAGGGGGTCAGTCATTAAAGAAGTAGATAGAAAGAATGATCTCGGGTTCTACAAGCAAGGGAGGAGGATATTGAAGTGAAGGGAGGAGTTGCGACAAGTGCAACAGAGTGGAATGAGAGAAATAGCTGGTGAGTGGCTGGAACAACAAAAAATAACCATGAATGTCTGTTTCCAATCAACAAAAATGAGTGGGAATGACGATGGCAACGACAAGGAAGCAGTTGGACTACGAGACAGCCAAAGGAAGACTGTCATGGGGCTATGACAATGACAAGGATGGATGGACGATGAGGAATTGCAGAAAGATAAACAAAAGGACTAATGTCAGGTGGTTATAGTGAGGAGAAAGGCATGCTAGTGAAATGAAAGGGATGCAAGAAGGGATATGGATAATAATCACTAACTAGAAACCAAAATACGAGTGATGTACCATCTGGAACCCTAAGATACAACCCTTGAATAGAAGAAGACACACCGGTGTCTGTACTGATACAAAACAAAAAAAAAAAACTAACTCTAAAATATAAGGAAAGAAAATATAAATTAATAAGATAACTAGGAGTATCCCATTAGAGCGACTGAACCCACGACCACAAAAATACTTGGACCAGTTCAGTCCAAGTGTGAATTGGCTTCCACTTCGATCACGAGTAATCTTGTGCGTGAGATCTAGCTTCAGTCTGCTAGGGTTAGAGAAGCTGCTATGACATTCATCAAAGCTTTCATCTGCATAGTGAAGTGAGTGGGGTTGTTGTAATCTTTCTAGGTTGAAGAGTCTTCAACTACATCAATATGAGAAACTAGGTCCCATTGTCGCTTGCATTAACCCCAAAGCACTTGAGAACCCCATTTGCGAGTAGTGATCCATGTTGGTCCAGTCTTTTGAGATCTCACTACTAAACTGAACTAGGACTGCATGTCACATATATACTATTGGATCCTCCCAAAGTAACCTAAGTTTAACTCAATCTGAACTAAAGTGAGGGTAGCATGAATCTCCCCGAATAATGGCGACCATGGCAATAAGCTATCAAATAGGATGACCTAAAAATCTTTATGTTCTAACTGACATGTATTTGAAGTTGACTCTTTTGTCTAGCTATCATCTGTCATCACCAAAATGGATACTTTCTACATTTCTCTACTGGAAAAAGCACATGTAACCTCGGAATCCACGTAAGTTAAGAGGACGAAGTGCATTCCACCCTTCGTGAAGCAGTAGGTGCTCTTATACCCATCATGTAGAGTCCTACGATCATGTTGTTATGGTCTTCTCAACAGAAGGAAGCAGGCATCCATGGTGCCACATCACACCAAACTTGATCCTGCAAGTGGCTCCTAATTGAAAACTTTATGAGACAATTCATGTCACCCTATTATCATTCTTCAACCACATCTGTGAATATGGTTGTGCATGTCTTTAATTCATGAAGCTAAATTCATCCACCATTTGTGTGTATGTTCTTACTGATCCCTCCATCAATGATGAGAGTGTATACTCTTCCTTTCACGGTGCAACGAGTGTAGAATATATTGTGGCAAAGCGAGTGCCGCTCCCTCATATCCTCAATCTAGAGGGCATGCAGAACCATGAGCATCTCACCCTCATTCGGTGGAAAACAATACTCCTCACCCAATTCATCAGCAACCTCTTTTGGCTCACCGGGCAATCAGAAGCAATGTGTCCAAAACCATGACACCTAAAGCATTTCCTGGTTGGGATTGTATTGGTTCTGTTATTATTTTCAAACTTCTTCTCACTCGAAGTGTCTATTTCCTGCTCATGACTAATCGACTCCACTCCCTGAGCTTGGTCATCCTGAGATTTCCAACTATGTGTGTTTGTCTAACTACGATGGTTGTCTGCTCAATTTTGGTTATTTCTCTACTTTCAATGCTAAAGTTTACACTCCCATCAGTGTCCAATAGGGTAGCAATTGGGCCACATTACTGATGGAAGAATTCAGGCCTCCAGGGTATTTAGCTATGGTGTGTTCCTTCCGCTCCTTCCACTCACAGCTGCAAACATATTGTAATCTACTACTCCGTCGATAGCCCCTACTACATGTAGTGAAACTTCATGAAAAAATCTTAGTGGTAGTGCGGGGGTAAGTATTGTCGTTGAATCTCCAAGTTCATCTTCTCCCAAAAAGTGTTATGTCCCGTCCTTTTGTTTATATCTCCCTCTTCATGTTCTCCCACCACAAAGAAGGTTTCTTCTTCAGCTTAATGGAAGCAAGTTTCACTCTCCTATAATTGGACACCTTGTATTCAATGATTCGCTTAACAGTCTGCATCTACTTTAGAAAATCATCTGTATCCATTCTCCCCTCAACGTCTGGTAGATCCACCTTCATTCCCAGATCTCAATATCCTCTACTAGACAAATCATCTTTGTATTTTCTAATAAACACTCTATCTTTGTATCTTCTAACAAGTATCTCATTTCGATGTCTTCTGAAATGTGTCTCATTTCGGTATTTTTCAGTAGGCACCTCAACTTTGTGTCTTCCAATAAACACTTTAGCTCTAGGACTTCGTTGATACTGTACTCCACAAACCATTGTGGCATGTCTTCTTCTTCACTGGAATTATCCTTACTGAAGAGATTTAAGTGTTCTTGCTCTACTTCATGAATTTTACTATTATGCTCGTTGGTGATCCCTCCCTGGTTCATTTCCTCAATGGCATCAATCCAATAGAGCACTTGGCATGGTTATCGCTGCATCTCTTCCATAGTAAACTCCTAATCGTCATCCGACACTTTGCTTCTCGATGGCATGATTATGATTTGGGTGGGAATAGATGGAAGGAGGTGTATAATTGTGTTGTAGGGTAAGAAATTTTTGGGTAGAGATATGGGGGATGCTAGAAACCCTAGGGAAGGACTAGGGTTAGGCTGACCCGATACAAATGATACCAGGGTTGACCAAAATCATGAAAGGAAAAGCAAATATTATTACTAAAAGAAAATAGGTGGTTACAATCAAGCACAATTGAAAGGAAAGATTACAACAAACACAACACACTCATATGAGGGTTCGATTCATGGGTGGTGGAGGTGAGCTAGGTGATCGAGGAGTTGAAGTAGGTGGTTAAAATGGGTTGTGTTGAAGGGGTTGTAAGGGTGACAATAACAAAGAGGGGTCAAACAATACCAAATAGGCTGGAAAAAATAGTCTTAGGTTGCGACAGTAAAGCACAAGGATGTTGGAAGCAAGGAGGAGTTACGGGCTTGCAGTAAGGGCAATAGGCTAAAATGAGAGAAACAATTGACCAACAACTGGAACAACAGAAAGCAACCAAGAACAACTTTTTCCAAACGACGACAACAAGCAGGAAAAACGATAACTGGGGGAACGTGTGGTAGTACAGGATAACTCATAAATGACTATCTTGGGGCTGCGATGATGAGGATGGTTGAACAACGAGAAATTGCATAAAGAAAAATAAAATCGCTATCGTCGGGGTTACTGCATTGAGGAGGAAGGTGTGGTAGGGAAGAGAGAGGAAAGCAGAAAGGGATGAGAAAGATTATCACCACCTAGAAATCAAGATACAACCAAATCGTCACCTACAACACTAGAATGCAATCCTCGAAGGGAAGAATAGATGAGAACCGTCCCAAGAGAAAACACATGAAAAAATAACCCAAAAACATAAAAAAAAAACAAATATATAATTAGATGATAGCTAGGAATGACCCCATTAGATCTACAAGCCCCACGACCACAAAATTACATGGAGCAATCGGCTCCCTCTTCAGTCGCAGGTAATCCCAGGCAAGAGATATCCCGCATCATCATTACCACCATCTGCTCATAATGTTTGTACAGAGGAATTAAATTGAAGTTCAACGCATCATTTGAATGTAGTAAAATGCGATCAGATTTCATTCTTTATAAACATTGGGAACAACCAAGGAAAATGGAAAAAATCATCAACAAATACTGCAAAGCAACGAATTCCTTGTAAAGAAGGATATGGGTATGCCCCCAATCATTAGATGCAATAAGTTCTAAAAGCTTATATATATTCTTACTATAACTTGGAAGGAGAACCGGTGACATTTTGCTAGGGTATATGAATTACAAAACGGAAAACTGCTTGGTATAAATGAGCAAGGAGGTTGATGCAACATTGCAGATGCTCTAATACCATGAAAGGCAACTCTAGCCAAAACCTGCTGATTACAGAGAAATGGAAGCATAGAAAAAGAGAAACGAGGAACAGAGAACATACTAAAGCATTGTAGTGGCTCGCCGTGATTAATTAAAATGCTACAGTAATGTAGAAGTCTATTTATAGATATAATAGACGATTCTAGAGATAAATGGTTATAGGAGTAAAGATAAAACGGTTGAGATATGTTTAGATGATCCAAAGACTGCTGTGTGCTTCATGAGGTTGTTTCCCGCCAAATTCCAACGGTTTTCATGGCAGTCCACCCACGCATTTCGGTTGTAGAATAACCAAATACTCTTTACAATCCAAGCATATGATAAAATAATAATAATAATAAAGGTGACTTGATTAAAATGACAAACATAACAAGTTTAAAGTGAAGATGAAAAGGTCCACTTATCTAAAATATAAAAAAAAAATTGATTGATAACAGATTCCACTAGAAACTGAGCATTGCATGTTATTTCGATTCAGGTAAAAATCGTGAAGGGGAAAGGCTTCGTTTTAAATCAGTAAAAGAAAAGCTTTTGACCTCTCAGAAGTTCTCTCAGAAAATTAGGTTAAAACAAAGTTGATTCCTCAATCTAAAAGTTCCGCTCTTCAGCTCAAACATTTCTCTTGATTTCCTAAGTGAACTGCAGCCAGAAATAAGAATTCTGAACCCTAAGAACACTCTGCTTCCACATAATAGTGGCTCAACTATCATGACATCAGAAGCAGAGCTCCTGAAATACTCTAAAGCTGGTGAAATGGTGTCCTATAAATCACTTAAAATTAGAAGGATTCCTTTGATTAGCTCCAGGAGTGAAAACTGGAAATCGATCAACATCCCCCCTATCGCCTCTAACATCATGAACATTAGAATCTCTCCGTAAACCGTCCTCTATTCTTTGGCCATCTCTTCCTGTGCTAGCAAGAAGAGGGCCGCCAAAAAATATTGACTGTTCTGTATATGTCAACCTCTCCTGATGCTGTGAGGTACCAACCGAAGAAGAAGAGCTTGATACATTGGTCCTCCTTCCATAACCTCCTACTTCAGCTGAAGTATTTGTTGCAGGAACTCTACCCCTGAATGGAACTTCAGTGTTTTCAGGCCTAGTTGATGGTAAAACAGACACATACCTTCCAGCTTCTTGATCCCACACAACTGAACTCCTCCTGCTTTCCCTGACAATTGAATTGGCAGATTGAAACATTGGATTGCTAGGTTGCATACTAGGGATATTGGATGGTTGAGTATTTTGGAGAGACCCTCTTGGCCTTGTAGGATTTGATGGCTGCATTGGTAGTGGATTCAAAGCATAAGGTTGTTCATGGATGTGCAGAGGACTACTAAGACTACTAGCTGTTTGTGTGCCATTTTCGTAGTCATCCTTGCTTGCAATGCTTTGTGGGTATGAGTTGCTCAAAGGTGAGTGTTTGGGATCAGTTTTTGGTTCTTTGTTGGTGCCATAATCGATGCTCATGCTGCTTCTGACACTAGCATTACTGCTAGACTCGGTTTCTGGGATTTGACGACCTTCTATTGGTCTTAGAACGGAGGATGAAGCCCTGGCTTTAGCAGCTGCTTTCATTGCTTCATTTGAGTCCAATTTGGCAAGTTTCCAAGCGCTGAGTTTAACTGGCCTTTTGGACCTGTTTGTTTTGTCAATGTAGCCTGCTGAATCGGGATCTACTGTGGAGGGCACCATTCCAGGCTCTAGATGTGGAATGACCTCATCCTGTTGTGGAAAAAAGAAGTAAATAAAAGTTGAGATGTAATGTAATGAGTTGAGATGAATTTTTTGAGATTTATTGAGACAAGTAGCAGTAAGTTTCAAAGCATTCTAGAATTAATATCTGCACAATTTATCACTTTGGATATATGGACGCAAGAGTTTAAAAAAATAAAAATAAATATAAAAAAAAACATGAAAAATAGCACTAATGATGTAAAGCACGTAGTAATAGTCTATTTCCAGGACATAATAAAAACAGACACTTGGTAAAGGCAGTGTTCATCTTCATGCACCACCCGTCTTTATTTAAGGTACAAACCTTGTACTAAAAATATCTGCAAGTCTCTTAAATTTTCATACACAAAAATCAACAATTTAAGTGCAGAAATAATATGAATGAAATATTAGGGAGCTGAGGAAATCTACCCTTATAGATTTGAAAAAGCACTACTGCGCAACAAGTTGCAGAAATTACTTCAATAAGAAAGTGAGTTGGGCCCATTTTAATATGAAAAAACTCTTCCATATTTAATGCAAAAGAAGATAAATATTTGGAATAACTTAGGATCAGTTGTTCTTCCATCAAAGGCAATGTCAAGTCCTTAGATGACGATAATTCTACCATCGCTTGGTTTAATCTATGGATAATAACTCTCC
The DNA here is from genome assembly GCF_001263595.1 of Phalaenopsis equestris. NCBI lineage: Eukaryota > Viridiplantae > Streptophyta > Magnoliopsida > Asparagales > Orchidaceae > Phalaenopsis > Phalaenopsis equestris. Next base: position 17,378 of record NW_018252812.1, read on the forward strand.
TTCACAGAGCCTTTTCTAGTTTCTTCCAATTTTATTCAAACACGTTTATTGTTGCTTCAGAAGCTATGAAGAAAGGTTCTGCTTTCTACTAGAGAATTCTGATGGTGAAGCCATATCATTTAGTTCTTTATTCCTTAACTTCTATTACTTTATAATGCTGATGAGGAAAAACTAGTAGATTTAACAAAAACAACACTTCTAAACCCTACCAAACAACGCATTTTAATATCCCTTAAACCAAATAATCTTAAGCCTGGCTTATCTCCATTAATGGCTTAAGCAAATACGAGGATAAGCTGGGTGGATGGCAAGCTTATAATTATCTCTAGTGATAATTCAATAAATTTACATTGAAGCAGATCTAAAATTCATTAAAAATTTTGATCATCATTAAAACATATAATCATAATTAAGCTTATTTTTTCAAATGTTATCTTGAAAAGGTATTTAAACTTACTCTTTCATAATTAAGTAAAATTGCATTAATGTAAATCTACCACTTATCAAAATAAAGGAAAAAATTGCGTACAAAACAACCCAAAATCATAAGTAATCTTTATATTACTTGAGCTTATCATTTCAAAATAATTAATCTTATCATCGTATAATTAAGTAAATTTAAATCAAAGCAAATATAACATTCATCAAATTAAAGGAAAAATTATATACGCTACCAAATCTTTCATATTTATATATCTAACACCTAGGCAATAGAAGTGAACTAGCAAAATCAATTATTTGTGCGTACCATGACCAAATTATTGAGAATTTAAATTCAAGGAATAGAAAAATATGGGTTGTAGTTTTGTTGAGCGCTTTTGAGATTTTGCTAGAATTGATATAAAAAGTAGTACTTGGTGTGAGTTTTATAAATATGTAACACAGAAATTATCGATAAGATAATTTTAAAAGTAACAAAATTTATAATCATAATTAAAGTCTAAAAATTATTAAAGCAACTCGTATTTATGTGATAATACAAACAAATGATTTCTTACATGTTTAAGGCTCAAGTTCAGTATCACTTGGCATGGCTTATCTTAGTCTAGCTCAAGGCCCTGAGAAAATAGAAGACCTTTCAAAGTAAAAGCTTTGGTCTTTTTAATCATATTGAATACAGTGCAAGCAAAAAAATCTTATTAACAATGATCGGGCAAGCCACATCGTAAATGTTGCCTTTGCATCAAGAAAAAATTTGTTGAACAAATATTTATTTATTGTCTCGTAAAAATTAAGTTGTGTTCTAAGATTATATAAAAATTTTATTTCTAGTTAATTGCTGATATTTAAGTGAAGAACAAAAAAAAAGAAGTTCCATTAGAAAACATCTTTGCTGTCTTATTTCCTTTCATATATGTCAAATAGTATAAAATAACACTATCACTAGCGTAGTGCACCTCCTATATTATTTGTATGACAAGAAAAAATGAAACAAAATAGTGTGATTTATGTGTTATGTGTGAGTTACAGCGCATAATGCACATGGAACACACTGCTTTGTTTCTTAGTCCATTTCTTTAAGAAATTATGTGGTTGATTGATTCATTTCAACCACTCACAGACTAAGAACACAATTGTTGGAATATAGCCGTAATGAGAGCATTTTCATTACTAACTTCAACTCTCACGCAGATGAATTTGCTATATTGACTGATTTGAAGCTTAATGATAGATTTTTCAGAAGTATAAAATCATTATCATCCATTGCAGTTGGGTTTGCCTATATGCGTATGTTAAAAAGGCAGAGCTTATAGAATGACTTTTAAATATTGATAATCACTACTATATCTTGTTGTTAATGAATTGGAAAGTGACTTCTTTCCTATTAAGTTAAGCTTATTAAATGCTTTTTTATTTTCTCACTTCCACAAATAAAGGGGTAAATGCAATTTTGTATATAATGCTTTCATTATACTACAGTCATCCTCAATATATCTTTTAGTTTTTCATTTTCCAACCCATTTAAACATTCATTTCTTCATGCATGATCGTTTAAATCTCCAGCTTGTGGGCATGATTATCAAAGAAACACTCCTAACGTATAAATATAATCAAAGGTAATAGAGCAACTGTGACATCTTATTCAAAGATTAGTAAATACTATGCTCGAGTTTTAATTAATTATGATTGCTAATGGGCATGCTATTCTCCGTTTACTTCCTTTTCCCCGTAACCTCTATTCATGATTTGATACTTTGTTCTTTGTCAACCATTTGCTATTAATGAATGAACAGAAGAGTTGGATGGAGGACAACTTATGAAGATTAAGTTGTGATTAAAATATTATTGATATAAGCTTAAAATGATTTCAACTAATTTATAGTCATGCCCATGTTATGTTGATTGTAACTGTTTCATACTCTTGTTGCTTCACATATATGTATCCACAATTCATTGGCTTTCACTTAAATTATACAATGCCATCAAGTCCTAAGATGTAATTGTGCAATTTGTATGTTTTCTAATCCTAATTTTGTACAAATTCATTGGCTGTTTTTCAAATTTTTAAAGGGCAGTTTGCCTCACACCAATCAACTTAAGAAAATGTGAAAACATACACTGTAATTATTTTGTGGTTATTTCTTTTCAATTCCTGATTTTTTATGTTTTCTATTAGAAGTTTTTCTATGATTGTATAAAAACCGCACAAATCTTTTAATAAAATTCACTCAACTATTCTCTAATTATTGTGATGATGTCAGAACTATAGAAACTTTTTTCCTAAACATCTCTTCCTTTTATTTCTATTTTTCTAGTACAAAAAATTTTCATGTTTCAATTATTTTTCTACTACAAACACATTAGTGTCACATTTTCTCTATGACACCAAAAATAATGCTTGTATACCAATTGCCTCAGACTACTATAGATTCAATTAGGTAGTATTGCCTACTAAGCATGAGACACTAACATAACTGATCAAATTTGCATAGATGACTGAGTATGAAAAGAATTTACACATAGTATCCATTAGGATTAATCAGGAAAGAGAGTTGATAAATCAGAAATTTGAGCCTTTCTGTAATGAAGTCAGGACTAGACAAATTCCTTGCACCCAAGATACTACAGTAGAATAGTTCTAAGTAGAACAAAGAATGGAAGACTGTTGAATATCACTAGAACTATGCTCAGTGAATTTCACTTTAAGTATTTTTAGGATAAGGCGGTAAATATAGGATTTTATGAGATCAATAGATTAAACATTACATCTATCATTAAAAATACGCCCTATTATAAGATTCGGAGATAGATGAAGCCCAATGCAACCCACTTTCATGTTCTTAGATGTCAATGTTACATATTAAAAAATGGAGTTTGAGTAAATTTGATATTATATCAAAGGGAGGTATATTTACTTTTCATACTAAAAACTCGCCTACTACCTTGAATTACAAGTTAAACATAAGGATGAAAAAAATTCATATCTCAAACCAAGTACATTCATGTTTTGATCACAAGATTCAGCATAAAGAGATTGAAATCTATAGGTGCTCCCATAAACCCAAAAGCTAAGTTGAATAAAGATACAAGCTGAAAGGGGTAAGATAAGCTCTACATAGGTATGATATGATCACTGTTATATTTAACAAAAAAAAAAACCAAATATTATGTTTTTTATAACTTTACATGCGAAATGTCGAGCAGATCATAAGAAGCTACATCCCATAACTATGAAAATAAAAAACTTTGAATAACTTATATAAGAAATGCCCACAGGATTTTATTATGATAACAAATCATCCATCAATAACATAATTGTTGAAAGATCTCGTAAATAATGATGATTATATTCCATATTTGTTATACCTCTATGTTTAGAGGGTTATAAATTGTATGAGGAATCTTAGGACTATTTATTTTTCTATTTATTTTTTTCATTAATTAGAGAGATTAACTCACTCTTATATTTGTTATTATTCCTTTCCTTGTCTACAGTATTCTATTTTTATTGTTTTTCTTACCAGTAAGTCCTGTAAGGGTATTTATACCCCTCTTTACATAAATAAGAATAAGCTCTCTTATATTTTTCCACTATTTTTTCATGGTATCAGAGTGTCTGATCCTCTGTGGCGTCTTCCTCTTTTCCTTTTCTTCTCGTCTCGCGAAGGCGGTAATTCTCTGAAGGAGGTAACTTGTGGCGGCTACAATAGCGTCTGATCCTCTGTGGCGTCGTCCGCATCTCGAAGTCCATCTCAAATGCGGTAATCCTCTGTGGCATTCTCCGCTTTTCCTTTCTTCCCATCTCGCGAAGGCGGTAATTCTTTGAAGGCGGAAACAAGCAGTAGCGTCTTCCTCTGAGAAAGGATCAAGTCTTGCTGGCAAGGATCGCGCACGTGGTTGACAAAGCGATTCCACATCTTGAAGTCCTTTCAACAGCGAAGGCAGGAATCTTCTTTGCTCCGGCGGGCGAAGGCGGGTGAAGCTCAGGCTCGAGTAAATTCACCGTCTTTCATCACTAAAATGTCTGAAGTCACGTATAGGACAAGCCAACCTCTTCAACCATCTCAGTCCGAACCTCAGAAAAATACATCTGAAAACCATCCCATTCAGATCACTACAATTCGACTACATAGTGATATTTTTCTTCGATGGTCACAATCTGTTCGTATGTATCTCTGAGGAAGAGGAAAGATACTACATCACAGGTGATACTTACATCACAGGTGATACTAAACACCTTGACGTGAATGACATAACTTATGTCATTTGGGATATGTAAAACTCAATGGTAATGACATGGTTAGTCAATTCCATGACTAAAGAGATAAGTGCAAATTATCTGTGTTACTCTACAACCAAGAAATTATGGGACAATGTTTCAGAAATGTACTCTGATCTTGGAAATCAATCCCAAGTTTATGAGTTGACCCTACGACTTGGGAAAATTTCTGTGACAAAGAATTTCAATTCTCTTAAGCGTATTTGGCAGAACCTGGACTTATTCAACGATCATGAGTGGAAATCAAATAATGACGGCAACCAGTACAAGAAGATAGTGGATACTGGTCGAATCTTCAAATTTCTTGTAGGTCTAAACATTGAATATGATGAGGTCCGTGGCCAAATAATTGGAAGAAATCACCTACCTCCAATTGGTGAAGTTTTTGTGGAGGTAAGGAATGAAGAGAGTCGGAGACATGTGATGCTGGGAAAGAAGACTGCAGGTTCAATTGAGTCCGTGGAAGGATCAGCATTGGCTATTCCTGAAGCTCAAGAAGGAAAACTTCTCACAACCAACGTGTAGAGGACAAAAACAACCTGCACTGTGACTACTGTGGAAAGCCACGCCATACTCACGAAAAATGCTGAAAATTGCATTGTAAACCAACTAATGATGGTAAGAGAAAAAAATATGGTGAACATAGCACATATATCGCAAATGAGGCTGAGTCATCTCCACTTAGTAAAGAGCAATTAAGTCATCTTCTTAAACTGCTTAAGTCTTGCTCATCATCTAATGCTCATATCGGTTCTATAGCACAAACAAATAGTAATCTTTTGGCTTTTCAAGGAAGTACCAGTCCTTGGATCATTGATTCAGAAGCCTTTGATCATATGACAAGCTGTTCTCAAGTATCTGATTCATATTATTCATGTTCCGGTTCTGAAAAAATCAGAATTGCTGATGATAGTTTTTCACCCATTGTAGAAAAAAAAAATATTAAAATTTCAGAAACAATCTTTTTGAAATCTGTCTTACATGTTCTAAAACTTATATGTAATCTTCTTTCTTTTAGCAAATTGTCTAAAGATTTTGATTATTTCATTTTTTTCCTCCTTCCAATTGTGTTTTTCAGGACTGGAACTCGGGGGAGATGATAGGAACTGCTAGAGAAATAAATGGGTTGTACTACTATGATGGAGCTGATTCTATGAATAAAACAGCTCATGGATTAGATAGTACAAGTTCAAGTTTTGACTATGATCAAGTTATGTTATGACATAAAAGATTAGGGCATTCTAACTTTCCATATCTCAAATCTTTATTTTCTAAACTATTTAAGGGTATTGATTGTTCAAAACTTCATTGTGAAGCGTGTAATTTACTAAAAGTCATCATGTTTCGTTTCCAATAAAATCATATTCTGTTTCAAAACCATTTTATTTAGTGCATAGTGATGTTTGGGGCTTATCCAAAGTTAACACACTTTCTGAAAAAAATGATTTGTAACATTTATTAATGATCACACACGAGTTTTTTTGGTGTATTTATTGGAAAAAAAATCTAAAGTTAAACAACTAATTAAAATTTTTTTCACATGATTGAAAATCATATTCAAACAAAAACTGACATTCTAAGAACGGATAATGAGACCTGAATATTTCAACAAATATTTGGGAACATTTATTTTGGAAAAAAAATATTCTGCATCAATCCACTTGTCATGACACACCACAACAAAATGGTATTGCTGAAAGGAAAAAATAGGCATTTGCTCGAAGTTATCAGAACACTTATGTTTTCCATGAATGTTCCTAAATATCTTTGGGGTAATGCACTTCTTAACTCCTATTATTTAATAAACAGAATGTCATCTCGAGTTTTGAAATTTAAAACACCTTTATAAGTCTTAAAAAATTATTTTTCCACATTTAGGATAACAATTGATCTCCCTTTAAAATTTTTTGGATGTGTTTGCTATGTGCATGTCCCAAATGTGTTTCGCTTAAAACTTGAGCTGAAAAATGTGTTTTTATTGGGTATGCTTCCAATAAACGTGGGTACAAATACTTAATATTATCAAAAAGAAATTTTTTTGAGAGCATGGACGTCAAGTTTGTCGAGGATCGCCCGTTTTTTAAAAATAATTTTTTTCAGGGGGAGAACTTAATTGAAGAAAATAATTTTTGAGAAACTTTACACATTTCTTTAACTAATTATAATATGAAAACTAGGGTCAACACTACTAATCCTATTTTGTCAGATGTTACCTTATCAGAGACAGAGGGAGAAGTACTTCCAAAGGATCAAAATCTTCAACATGAGCTGTAGGCTTATACTAGGAAGAAATTCCGTAAAGTTACTACAACCCCAGTCATTCCCTCAGCAAATGTTCAATCACCTTTGTCGAATAATGACCCTACAACTCAAAGGTAATCTTCCCTCTACTTCTACTCCTTCTGATCTTGATCTTCCAATTGCTTTCAGAAAAGGAATCCGAACAAAAACAAAATATTCTATCACATAATACTTGTCATATGTAAAATTATCAAAAAATCATAGAGCATTTGTGTCTAAGATTTCTAATATGTTTGTTCTAAGAACTATTCAGGAAGCATCAGATGAACCGAGTTGGAAATTAGCTCTTATAGAAGAAATAAATGCTCTTAAAAGAAATAACACTTGGACACTCATTGATCTACATAAAGACAAAAAAACAGTTGGGTGCAAATGGGTGTTCACGATGAAGTTTAAAGTTGATGGAAGTGTGGAGAGATACAAAGCGAGACTAGTAGCAAAAAGATTTACTCAAACTTATGGTATTGATTACCAAGAAAATTTTGCTCCTGTTGCTAAAATTAACTCTATTAGAGTACTTCTTTCTCTTGCAGTTAACTTCAATTGGCCACTTCATCAATTTGATGTAAAAATTGTGTTTTTAAATTGAGAATTGCGAGAAGAAGTATATATGGACCTACCACCCAGATTTGAAAAAAAAATTTAGAAAAGGTAAAATATGCAAATTAAAAAAGTCTCTGTACGGGTTAAAGCAGTCTCCTAGAGCTTGGTTTGAGTGTTTTGGTGATGTTATTAAGAGACATGGATTCTCTCAAAGCCAAACTGTTCATACTCTTTTTTTCAAACATTCCATCAGAGGTAAAGTAGTCATTGTGATTGTGTATGTAGATGACATAATCATAGCAGAAGATGATCCTCTGGAGATTAGCAACTTGAAGAGAAAACTTGAAGCCGACTTGAAGAAGCCGAATTTGATATTAAGGACTTGGGAAAGCTGAAATATTTCCTCGGAATGGAGTTTGCAAGACCTAAGGAGGGAATTTTTGTCAATCAACGCAAGTATGTACTTGATTTACTCAAAGAAATAGGAATGACAGGTTGCAAGGCAGCAGATGCTCCAATTGAACTTATTATAAAGTTAAAAACAGTAGCAGCTAATGAGGTAATAGACAAAGCACGCTATCAAATATTGGTAAGGCGACTAATTTATTTGGCTCACACTCGACCTGACATAGCCTTTACAGTGAGTGGTGAGTGTTGTGAGTCAATTCATGCATTCACCTGGACCTACTCACTTCAAAGCTGTATTCCGAATTTTGAGATATCTCAAAAGAACTCCTGGAAAAGGACTTTTGTTCGAAAAGGGAGAACATCTTCTAATAGAGACCTGCACGGATGCAGATTAGGCAGGAGATGTAAATAATAGATGATCCACATCAGGTTTTTAGGCAGAAATCAGGTTACTTGAAAAAGTAAAAAACAAAGTGTGGTAGCAAGAAGTAGTGCTGAAGTAAAATTCCGCTCGGTGGCACATGGACTCTGTAAAGTATTATGGATAAAAAGACTCCTGGAAGAGTTGAAGATTCCTATACCAGCATCTATTAAAAATTACTGCGACAACAAGACTGCAATATCTATAGCTCAATTCAGTTCTACATGGCAGAACAAAACATGTAGAAGTTGATAAATATTTCATCAAGGAGAAGATAGATAGTGGCGTGACATGCATGTCATACATACCTACTGCTAGCCAAACAATAGATATTCTAACAAAAGGTCTTTCCAAAGTGCAACACAAGGATATAGTTAGCAGGCTTGCCATGAGTGACATCTTCATGCCAGCTTGAGTGGGAGTGTTGAAAGATCTCGTAAATAATGATGATTATATTTCATATTTGTTATAACTCTATATTTAGAGGGGTTCTAAATTGTATGAGGGAATCTCTATTTATTTTTCTTCTTAATTAGAGAGATTAGCTGCCCCTTATATTTGTTATTATTCTTTTCCTTGTCTATTATATTCTTTTTTTATTACTTTCCTTATCAGTAAGTCCTGTAATGGGTATTTATACCTCTCTTTGTATCAATAAGAATAAATCCTCTTATATTTTTCACTGTTTTTTCAATAATTCTATAACATAATCATCCAAAGTATATTAAAATTGATAGATATTTTTAGAGGAGAAGCTCAAAAGTGATTTATTTTATAATCGATTCATAACCATAGACGAACAACTTGTGAGCGTACTCACCAAAAGATTTTTAGGAAAAAATCTTTAAGAAAATATCAAGCAAGCTTGAAATAAGTGACATTTATTCATTCATTTGAGGCAGAGAGTAAAAACACCTCTGAATTCCCGATCGTGTGGGATCCACACTACTTTGTCCACAATAAACTTCAACTCCAACCTCTCTACCCCCAAACACTTTGTCGACCACATCTTCGCCCTTCGAAAGTCACATCATTCACAAGAGTGTCACTCTATCACCTCATAAATCCATAGGATATATACTACTGCCCCACCAATCCAAGGGAGTTACTAAATTGTACAAAAATATATATAAGTTGTCCTATTAAAATTATTATGTAGTTTTCAATCCCCAGTTTTAAAATTTCACATTAGAAGCTTTCCTTGGATTGAAAAAAATTTACATAAATATTGGAATGAAATACACTCAGCTATTAAAAAAACAATCAAAACACTAATTCATTGAACTTTTGAAATAATCAAAATAAAAATACATATATGCATTGCGAATCATTCGCTGATTTTATATATTTCCTAATAGATGCTTATTTTATGATTATTAATTTCATAAATATTGGAAAGAAACATACTAAACTATTCTCCAATTCTTGTAAGAAAATGACGCATTATTAATAGAACATTCAAAAGAAATCCAAGTATAAATACACCTACACATGTCAAATCATTCACTATTCCATGAACAATCAAGATTTACTAGCATGGCACACCTGTTGATCAACAAAAACCCTTGGTGGAGTGCACCATACACCTTTATACTGCAGTCCTAGAGAGCTTCCACCACTGAAACCAGTTGTTGCTGAATTAGTTGGAGAATAAAGAGCATTCTGGCCTTCCTCATCCACAGATGCTGGAGGTGCTTCACTCATTGCTCTCATTGCCACAACATACTCATAGGTTGTAATACCCTGAACAATTATAAAGGAAAAAAAATTAAAACGACTGAGTAATTGATACCTACTATGAACCAAAAATATTTATTTCATGAGGCCTAACCTTCTTTATAAGTATCATGTGAAAAAAGAATAGTTCTCCCAATGGTACACAAGCTAATAATGAAACTGCAGTACATACAGCCTGCAGTTGTGAAGCTCCAGGTCAAAGTATTGATTAGGACAATAGTTTGAGTGTAAGGAAAAGGGAATCTTAAAGTCCAAAACATAAATTGTTAGTATAATAGCCTTGAAACAAAAATAAATTCAAAACCGATGTCAATAGCAATAGATTCATGTTTAGAAAATTCAAAGGTAATCAGACATATAAAAAAAACAAGGCGATAACCAGAAAAATAAAAAAAACTATGTAAGAGATCGATTTTGATAGTATCAAACTAATGTAACAGCAACTACGTTTGCTTCATTCCAAAGCTCATTAAGATGCTCCACTTATGAAAATGAAAAGAGACAGGGATGTATTAAGAATTGACAAAAGATGAAAAACTTTATAGATCTATTAAATATCAAATTTGAGATTTCATTGGGGTGGCTACAACATTTCTTAAGAAGGTTGTAAAGCCGTTGAGGAGAAAACATCATTTTTTAAAGCTACTTTGAGTAATATAATTTTTTATTAGAAAATTGTAACAAAGGCTTTCTTTTAGCTACCACAATTTAGCAAATCTGATTTTCAAAAGCAACTTTCCATTACAAAAATATTTAAAGGGCAGCAGGAAAGCAATAACCAAACAGATGTGTGGAAATCGTTTAGAGAAATAAATAGTGAAAAAGCCAACCCAAATTTACTGTAAAACTAGTCTTGCAAAACTCCAATAAGACTACTACGGAAAAAAGTATGGGGGTGCTGTTTGTGTGGTGAAGTTGCAAAGATGACTTTAACAAAACAAATCAAATTAGAAGACACATCCATGAGGGTCTTGGGTAACTTGCATGACACATCAGCTCCGCACTTAAGTGTGAGTGGCATATTAGTTTGAAATCCTATATTAATTTTGTTTGAAGATTAATAAGTTGGGGTTGAATTAGGAATCATCCATATGCTTTCATCTTAAGTATAGCATACAGTGTGAACTTTAGTTATGCAAATCTTTATTAATCAATTTTATCACTTGGTTTTGCCTATTTTCTTAACGTATTTGAAGAACTCCAGATTAACTAAGAATTACAACCAACATCATGTTCCACTCCATCATGTGATGTCTATTACAAAATTCTTCTTTCAGATTGAGATTTTTTTCCAACAAATTGATTATTTTTGGTTGATATTAAGAGAGGAAAAATCGATCCTGCTCAATTTTCCAATCAATTTGAAGGACGAAACTCCATGTCTTTGCAACATGACTTCTTCAATATTATTATTTTACTTGTACTTCAAATGAGGTGGTGACAATGTCCTTACAAGATTGATGACCCTAGTCAATGCCCCATCCTAACCAAGCTTATGTAGGCTGATCAATAAGGCTTGAGGGCGATTTCACCAATCCATTTTCATATGAAATTTGATCAGCAGAAGTGTATTATCATCATATGATTAAGATAGACATTTATTGAATTTCAACTATTCCTGGGTTAAGCCTAAAACTAAACGGCCCTCCAATTAGTACATTTAACAACTTCTGAGTTGAAATGTTAAGAGGCAGCTCTTGAAATTTATGAAAAAATAGTATGATAAAGCCTCTAACCATCCTCTAGAAAGTCATAGCTACATCTAAAAGCTTTTTATCATAACCTTGTCTGACATATCTGTGCTTAATAGGCTTCTAACATCTCAACCACTTCCTGAAAAACCTCCTTAGCTTAAACAACTTCTACTTAAAAGATCTCATTTGCCCAACCAACCCCCTTCATTGGGCAAACTCAAGTTCATCCAACCTCCTTCTGTCATTAGGCTTCTATTCTCGAAGCTCTTTTAACCTCCTTTAATAAGCTAAATCTTAAGTGTCTCACATGCCTCACCAAAATCTAGCCAATCACCATCATTGATATCCATTCAATCTCCCTCATTGATGTACAAACAATATCTCTAGCTAATATCCAACCAAAAGTACTCTTTGACACCATGCCAGACTCCTTCACAAGTAGCAAATTGACATCCCTCATTGACAACCCAAATTGATAATCCAACTACGTCCACGACTGCAACCAGCTCTTCATTTTAACACAACCTTTGATCTCTCTATCCTTTGTTGTAAAGTTTTTTACAAGTGTCCATTTAATGGCTTATAAGAGGAAATATTCTCATACTATTCATTTTAGAGGTTCATTTGAACTTCATAATTTTGGTTCGGAGCTGTGGTTATCCCTTCTAGATTTCTGCATCAAATTTTATCTAATTAACTTATTTGATTGCTCAGATGCTTGAATACTCTGGAGCTAAAAATGATAAAAAATTCACTTTACTCCAACAATGTTTAGTTTGTATCTAGCAAAAAATTTTAATATTTGTGGGATGGTTTATTTGAGGGAGATCTATAACAAAATCAAGGATGGCAGATTAGTAAGGTTAAAATTTTATTTTACAGATAATATAAAACTTCATAGTATATACACCTGTAAATGACCAAAAAAACAGTTGTGGACTACAAAACAAATGAATTACAAAACATGTGAAACTTACAAAAAACATCAATAATAGCTCAGAAAAACGTACCACAACAGCTGCAAATGGAGCACGAGAAAAACCATTCCCAAGTTTATCCACAATGCTCTTTTCCGTGCTCTTCTTATTGACAAAGCAAAGCACAAGAACAGCAACACCTACCCCAAACTCGATCATAAGCTATATAAACATAAAAAGACAGCAATATTAGTGAGCTAAAACTTGTTTAACAGCCTATTGCAATAAAATTTTGGATATATTTCAATAAACCATTCAACTCAATACATACCCAAACAAGACCAGTGGCCATAAGAGAGATAAATGTTACGTAATTCTTCCTCCCCACACAATTATTTAGCCACTGTAGCAGTTATTTGTGGAGCAAGTTAATGGCTAAAAACTACAGTAGGCCTTATAGAAGAAAAATGTCTTAGTTCTAATAAAATAATCACCCGGCAGTGATGATCGAATCCATCAACACATTTATCACAACTTCTGCAATGCTTGCTAAATTTGCACACCTGAACGTAAAAGGAAAACATAGTGTGAGAGAGAAGAAATATTGACATGATTTAGTTGTTCCAGCTCAATCAACATTAAACATAAGGAAGAGAAACTTCTAAGAACACAAAAACAAACTGAATCAGCTACTTGTCCGAACATAATAGAATGATAGTAACACATACATACGATACATACATACATACATACATACATATAAACATATATATATACATATATATAAATTAAAAGTTTTTGGGACTAGATATATTATTTAAAAAGTTTTGAGCGGTATGTATACAAATCCCCCTTGCATAAAATGATTCACATGTTATTGTGAGTTATATCAACTTCATATAAGAAATAAAAATTTTAATTCTACATCGATTAAATAAAAAAACATAGTTCCTGCTGCTTCGATACTCCTCGCGTCGGTGCGCTAATTTCTTCTTCGTCACCTTCGTCGTCAGCTTCTCTCGTCTTCTGCTTCGCTGCTGAGGGCATCCGACTTCAGCATGGCATCGTCTGCTCGACAACTCGAGTCGACTACTCGAGCTGTTTCCGCAGGGGTTTATTTGCTTCTGCGATTTGTCAGCTCTGCAAGAAAGGGCGTCGTTCTGCTTGAGCTGACTGTTCGATGCCCGACAGACCATCTTGTCTCCTGCTCGACAGGTCATCATATCATAGGAGATGACATCGACTATCCATTCCTATGCCATTGCAGTTGTCGGCGGCCTCTCTATTCCTATTCGTGCTCCTCTTTCAGATTCAAAGACTGGTTTTCGTATAGATCAATCTTGCAATGTTCCACAATCATTCCACGAGGCTCTTGAAGGTGGTGGCGATCATACCTTCATAAAAAAACTGGGGAAAAAAAATGGGAAGTCTGCTCTTATTCTCACAGAGGTTGAAACCAGTACTCTCACATCTACTTGGTTTTTTGCTCTAGTGGGAAAATTTCTTTATGGTCACCCAAAACTTAAGATCATTCGAAAAGATTTTGAGGCTATGAAGCTGTTGGGCAGTTAAATTATTGTTTTACTTGACGGTCGAAGCATACTGATTCAGTTATCTCACGATGCAGATTATAATAGCATTTTTTCTCGGAAAGTTATCAAGATCGACAACCATTATATGAAAATTCTGAAGTGGACTGTTGCTGAAGTGGACTGTTTCTGAAGTGGACTGTTGGTTTTGATTCAAAAACGGAGCCCCCTATCATTCCAGTTTGGATAAAATTTTCGGGGTTAAAATTACATCTGTTCAACTTGGAAATTCTCAAGACGATAAGCCTCTCAAGGTTGATAGTCCTATGTTTGCTGTCACCAAGGTAGATTGCAAGCTGGTCTGCAACACTCAGCATTCCCACCTCCCTACCTCTTTTACTGTCTCTAAGGTCTTCTGGAACCCCCCCCCCAATCCTTATATGAAAGTGAACACTGATGGTAGCTTCAATTACTCTTCTGCAAGATTTGGTGGTGTTTTTAGAGATTCCAGTGGAGCTTATAAACTTTTTCTATTGCCCTATGACTGCCCAGGATGTTCTTGAAACTGAAGCAGCTGCTGCCTGCTGAGCCATCCAGGTGGCTGTCAAATTGAAGTGGAACTACCTCCTTGTTGAAACTGATTCTTCACTACTTATTCAGATGGTGAATGGTGTTATCCCTTCCCCATGGCATAGCCTACAATGGCTGAAAACCATCCATTCCTTCAGGAACTCATGCCAGTTCTCTTTTGTGTTTAATTTTAGGGAAGGTAACAGGCCAGCCAACTAGCTTGCTAGAGTGGGCTGTAATTCTAATGGTGCTCTTGTTTCCTCTGCTCCCTCTTCCCCTCTTTCCTTCCTGCTGCATGGAGCCCTCCTTGAGGCTCCCTATCTCAGAGTTGTAACCCCCTATGTTTTTAAATATATTTTCCTTTCTTAATATATATATATATATATATATATATATATATATATATGAAAAGAGAAAGATGAGACAAGAGAG